>NC_073256.2:104105250-104407000 GCF_029289425.2 Pan paniscus
AATAGGAGAGTTTTTATTTTGATGAAGTCTAATTATTCATATTTGCCTTTGTCATTTCTTCCACCTTAGAAATTTCTCCATATATTTGATGAAGATTAATTTTTATATAATTTTTAAAAATTGATTTTACTTTTAACTTCATCCATGAAATCTATTTGGGTTTTTGGCATGCCATAAGGAGCTAAATACAATTTTCTTTCTCTTACATACAGTTTACCATCTAACACCATTTTAAAAATAATCTTTTATTTTCTTGTGATTTATAATGTCATCTTCATTTTTCTTTAGTGCGTCGTGCTTTTTCTGTTAATTAGATTCCTACTTAAAACAAGACTAATTAATTTTTCACATATATCCAAATATTTATAATAACATGGAACTCTTTATTTATAGCTTTATTATAGGGACTATTTTCCTTCCACTTACAGGCAAGGTTAAAATGAAAAAAAGAGAGTTTGTCTATTGTGTTGGTAAAGAAAGACAGAAGTGGGAGGAGGAGAGGAAAATAAGTGCTTTATGATAATTTATTTTTCCCAGAATAGGAATTCACTGGGTGCACACAATGTAATTCTTTTTCTCATTTCCGTCTACCCCTTAGCCATTGTTTTCCTTTGATCTTTTTTCAGCTTTGCAATTATTGTGTGTGGCTGCATGATGTCTAGTGGACTGGCACTAGAGGGCAGTGTGAGTGCATGTTTATGGGTGTAAAACTTGACACTGTTCAAAGGCCGTTCTAAGCAGAGTTCAAGCTTTGTTGTAACTGATTGCTACTGTGCCTCTTTTTTCTTAACTTAATCCATGCTTTTGTTCGGCAGCATGTACAATAGGAGCCAGTGCTGGGGAGACTATTGCATGTTGCCAGGGAGCTTGTACAACCAAGTAAAGCCTCATTTGGGTCTTATACTGTGAATTTATTCATTCAGTGATTTGTATTTTTCAACAAAGAATCAGTAGGTATGGTGTTATATCTGAGTGATTATAAGTCATTTTTACTTTTATTTTGTGATATTTTTCAAATTTACTATTGTGGACATGTAAATTACACTATAAGAAAGAATAAATATTATAAAAACTAATATTTCTTATTATTTCTAGCAGTCAAAATTTATTGCAAATTACAGTTGGCCCATAAATGATGTAGAGGTTAGGGGCACTGGACCTCCTGTGTAGCTGAAAATTGCATATGACTTTTGACTCCTCCCAAACTTAACTACTAATAGCCTACTGTTGGCCAGAAGCCTTACTTGTTCATATGGATGGGTACATATTTCATGTTATACGTGTTACATACTGCATTCTTACAATAAAGCAAGCCAGAGAAGAGAAAATGTTATTAAAATCATAAAGAAGAGACCATATATTTACTATTGCCTAAGTGGAAGTGGATCATCAGAAAGGTCTGCATCCAGTTGTCCTCATGTTGCGTAGGCTGAGGAGGAGCAAGAAGAGGAGAGATCGTGTTGCTGTCTCACAGATGGCAGAGAAGGAAGAAAATCCAGGGATAAGTGTTACCACAGTTCAAATTCTTGTTGTTCTAGGGTCAACTGAATTAAAGATTGTGTTTATGATGGGAACAGAAAGAGAAGAAAAATTCATTAGGCTGTATTTTCCTATCCTGTTAACTAGGGATGATAAAAACATGGCTGTAATGGAAATGGAAAATCTTGTTTTTCCCACTTCTCTTAAGGCAATGCTCTGAAGGACTTTCTGCCCAGGCTTTGGGAGCTACATCAGGGACTTGGAGGTTTCTCTCTAACTGATTGACACTTGGTCCACCAAGGGACGCTGAGACAATGTCAAGGGCACTGTAGCAGTCATATGTTTCAAGCTGGAACTCAAGAGTACAATTTCTCACAGATTAATTCCATAGTTCTTTTCATACAGCACTGGTCTTAAATAAATTATAATCTAAATTGAATTCTTTAGGCTCTCTTTTCATCTGACTGTCATTTTTAACATGGTTACAATGGAAAAATGCATTAGGAGTTTCAAACAACTAATGACTTTTAAAATACCGTCTATTTTTTTCTTTTTTTGAAGTAACATCTGTGTCATCAAATGACAGAATGCTAGTAGGTCTCTTTCGTTCAGAGGTCACCAGCAACCCACGAACTAGAAATGTGCTATTAGAAGCTGTAGTAGAGGGCTGATTGGCACTAAAAATTAGATTTAGAATTAATGTAAATTAGCATGTCTAAGCATTTAAAGCTGACAGTCAATAAACTCCCCACACCTCCCAAAATACATCTTGGGAGAAGCAAATTGCCTAGGAATTCTAATTAACTGCTGAAGTCCTTTGCCAATATTTCACTTTAAGTTGAATTCTCATATGTATTTCTGTTAGTGAGCAGGCAGCTTTCTTCTTTCGCCAATTAAACCTAAGGTCTTGGAAGTTTTCATTTTCATCGTTTAAGTTTTGTTTGGTCCTTTACTGTGTTCACCAGTCCAAATTGTACTATGCACCAGTAAACTATTTAAATTCTCCAGAGCAAATAAACTTCAGGTGTGAGTAAAAAAAAAGTGCTGGCAGACGACCCGCCCCCGCTGCCCCCAACCCACCCGCAAATGTCCATACTCCATTCCTAGAACTTGTGAATATGTTACATTACATGGCAAAAGGAATGTTGCAGGTTACAGAGTTTAACATGGGGAGATTATCCTAGATTATCTGGGTGGGCCCAATATAATCATGTAAGCCCCTAAAAACCAAAAATATTCTCTGGCTGCAAGCAGAAGAGACGCTGCAGACAAAACATTGTCACACCAAATACCAAAGACAGGCTGGATATCAGAAACACAGCTGACATGAGTGCTGGGGGTTCAGAGAGGAGTTATAGCCTGAGTTATATCCTTCTGGGGTGGAGCTGCAGGTGGTTTACATATAGCAGCACAGGCTTTGGCCTTAGGTCGGCAGTGAGACAGTAAGTTGCTGGGCTTTCTAAATTTGTATTTGCACCAATGCATGGAGTTAGTTTAAATGATGTGGATTATAGTATGACACAGACTAGGAATAGTGGGTGATACAGAACCAGATGCTCATTTGAAGAAACCAAGACAGAAACTTTTTGCTGCTGCTGTTACACCTGGATAACTTTTCACCTGGTCATTGATGAGGAAGACTTGTTAACTTCAGAACTTTCTTTACTGAGGTCCTACACTGACAGTGAGGTAAGTGTGGTAATTTAATTGTAGTTGCTTATATAAATTACCTGTTAATAAACAAAACACAATTCCTTTCATAATGTAGTTTATATCCTTTAGTGAACTTTTAAAAATTATATTTATAAAGTAGGGACTGAAGTACTTTTCCAGGTCTCATTAAAACCCAATGTGCTGATGTAAGAACAGATTGATGATTGAGTAAAGATTGCTGTACCTAAGGAGGCAAACTAGGCAAACAGCCCCTCTCTTCCCCTTAGATTAATGTCTGAACAAGACCTATTTAAGTCTACATGAACCATATGTTACATTTTCAGTTCCTTTCAAAACACATGTTGGTACGGTTTAAGCAAAACATTCATTACTTTAAAAAATACCCTCTGCTTCTAATTTTAAAAGCATGTGAGTAAATGCATCGCTCATTAGTGTGAGAAAAGCACTGTATTGAGCTCCAAGTAGGTAAAAGTGCAACAGCCTTGAGAGCTCTTTCATGTGGCCACCAGTTGGATCTTAATCCTGGGGGAAGTAAAACCTTTCTCCAATTAGATTTGCCCTGAATAGAAGGCTTGCTGTGTCCCTCAGCCTGGTACTTTTGTTGCCTGGACTGATGCCCTCTGAAGTCCAGACTTAAACCATTGTTTTCCTTTCATTTGAGTCTTAAATCGTGTCCTAGACTCTGGAGGTGAACACTTAGTGCAATCAATCCCTGATTACAGTGCTTTCTCCAAATCTGGTTATCATATGAGTCATTAGAATAATTGCAGTTGAAACCAACAATTGTAGAGAGGAAGTCAAATGCATAACTTCTACTTCTTGTACTTGTGGAATCAGTTAAAGCTTGAGGGTTCAATTTTGTTCTTGACCTCAAATAGCTTAAAAGTACATTAAATTGTGAATTTTCTATGAACCATTCAAAAAGACTTGGTGATATTTTGTGATAAAAATATAAAATCAGACATGAAGCTTGATCAAATAAATGTATTCATGGAAGAGGCTCAGAGTTACTTAAGAGATATTAACTTGATGATATTTTACATTTAATAATTTAAGAATAAAATCACACATTTATGGGAAGAAACATTATCTTCCTTCCAAAGTTAAAAGGCTCCCATCCATCCATCCATTCATTCAAACATTCATTCAGAATTTATTTATCATAGGCCTATTATATGCCAGAAAGTCTTTTAGGAATTGAGAATATAGAAATAAGCATAACAAACTCCTATCTTTATATTTGAAGATATGTTACTTTTTAATAAAGAGAGACAGATAATATAAACTTTAAAAATATAGAATATGTCAGGTGATGATAAATGCTATGAAGGAAAACAAAGTAAGGAAGACAAAGAGTGAAAGGTATTGGTATTTTCTACAGAGTAGTCAGAAAAGGCCTCTCCAGGAAAATAACATTTGAGCAGAGGCTTTGAAAGGAGTGAGGAAAGAGTTATGCAGATATCTGGGGGAAGACTGTTCCAGAGTGGTTGGGTCAGAGTGAGAGAATGACAGTGGCAGGAGCTGAGGTTAGGGAGGCAGTGGGGGGTTAGCAAGTTGAAGGCAGATAATATGGGGCTCTGTGGGCCATCATGAGGACTTCAGCTTTTACTTCGGCAGGAGATGGGAAACCACTGGAGAATCTAGAGAAGAAAGGGATGATCTGCCCTTCAACAGGATCATCCAGGCTACTCTGGTGAATATAGACCATATGAGGGCAAAGATTGGAAGCTAGGTGAGCAGTTAGAAGGCTACTGCAATAGCTACGTGAGAGAGATGAACTAGGAGAGTAGCAGTGAAGATCTGAGATACGGCAAAGTCTAGATATAACACAAAGGAATAGCCGACAGAATTGGCTTTTGGATTGGCTGTATTGTAGGAGAGAAAAAATAGGGTGCATTTTTGGGTTAAGCAAAGAGAAGAATGAAGATTCCTTGTACTGAGATGGGGAAAACTGCAGGAGGAGTAGGTTTGAAAGAGGTAAGGGAAATTAAGAGTTGGTTTTGGACACATGCATTTTGCCGTATCTGATTCCTCCAAGAGGAAATTTTAACTCGGCAGTTTGTAATTCAACCCAGGGTTCTGGGCAGAAATACCAACTGAAGATATAAATTTGGGAACCATCAGGGTATCAGTGTTGCTTACAACCATGGGACTGAATAAAATCACTTGCTAACAGAATCTAGGTAAAGAAGGGATCTGAGGATTGTGCTTGTGCCCTTTCAAGTTTAGAGGTTGGGGAGGTGAGGAGGAGTCATTAATGAATGGTGAGGAAGAGAATGGCCAGTGAGGGACGGTAGCAGTCAAAGGAGTGTGCTCTGGGAAGCCAGATAAAGATAGAAAGGAGAAGGAGATCAACTTCAAATAGTTGCTGATAGGTGGAATAAAGCAGAACTGAGCAATGGCCATCAGTATACACTTGATCTTGGCCAAAAGGCTGAGAAGCAGTAGTTACCAGAGTAGAGGGCATTATTGACCTTGGGAAAAGTGGACAGAAGCCAATAAAAGCTTTTTTTCTTTACTTTCTTTCTTTCTTTTCTTTTTTTTTCTTTTCTTTTTTTTTTTTTTTTTTTTTTTTTTTTTTGAGTCAGGGTCTCACTCTGTCACTCAGGCTGGAGTTCAGTGGCATGATCACGGCTCACTGTAGCCTCGACTTCCTGGGCTCAAGTGATCCTCTCGCCTCAGACCTCCTAGTAGTTGGGACTGCAGGCATGTGCCACCATGCCTGAAGAATTTATTTATTTATTTTTGTAAAGATGGGGTCTTGCCCTGTTGCCCAGGCTAGTCTCAAACTCCTGGGCTTAAGTGATCCTCTTGCCTTGGCCAATAAAAGCTTTCATAACAGTAGAAGCTGTGGAATGAAGGAATAAAATCCTGGCTGAAACAGATTCAGAAGAACACGGGAGTAGAGGAAGCAGAAAAAGTGAATATAGGTAACTGTTTTGAATAAATTTGCTGTAGTGGGGAATAGAGAAATAGGGTGTGGCTGGTCACTCATGTGCAGCCCAGGGAGGCATTTTGTTGCTATTGTTTAAATGTGGAAAATGCTACAACATGTTTACATGCTTATAGAAATGATCCAACAAAGAGAACAAGCTAGGTGTTGTGGGAAAGAAAGGGTGCAATTGCCACAGTGGTGTCTATGATTAGGCTGGAAGGGATTAGCACACTAACAAAGGAGGTGGCCTTAGATGCAAGTTTGTTTGGTTCATTCATTGTTATAGGAGTAGAAGCTGATAAAATGGGTACCCACACATATACATGTTACATTTGCTGGTGGAAGCACATGGATTTTTTCCTCTAATTGTACTTATTTTATCAACTTGTCCCCTGGCTACGTTTTCCTCTAGCATAGAGTAACACAGTTGTTTCTCTATTGTCTGTCAATGTCTTACAATCCCCAGCGCTTGGCTGAGCTCAAACAGCCCTGTTTCTGTGAGCCTGCTGCCCACATAAAGAGCATTGGTGAACAGTTGCAATATGAACAGCTGCAGTGAAATGAATCATTAGGCTAGGTAGAAGCAATTTACCTAGCTGATTGTTGGCATGAAAACGAGTTGCTAGACTGTTACTTGTCTCAGCAGAGTCAGGGCTAACATTTATTGGTATGGAATTATTAGACATTTAAGCTCTCAGTTTTATGTTTTACCGCATTGTACAACAAACTGTCCTGATACTGTGGGATGCTGGAAAAGTTAAAAAAAAATAAATGAAAATATTACCTTTCACATAAAGGAAGAATGATCAAGACATTTTATGGCTAATGAAAACAGCCATATTTGAAAAAAATTCCTATATTTAAAACAAGAACAATATTTAAAGCTAAAACTATACTCATGAAATTTCCATCAGAAATTTAAAAAATATGTATATGTTTTCACTTTGTGATTCCTCTTCTAGGAATCTACTAGAATAAAGCACATAATGTTTTATTCACAATGTGATTGCCTTCAACAGTATGTATTAAGTGCCAGATCCTGCGCTAAACAGTTGAGATAAAATGGTCAGTCCCTCTGGGAATTGCTTCACTCTAGCAAATGAGTTAAGCCCCATACCTTGGTTTGCCAACTCACAAATCTCTTCCTTTCTTGTAAAGGAAGGAGACAGTATGGGGGTTTCTTATAACTGCCATTCTCCACCCTGGCCACCACAGATTAGCTTACTGTTAGGTTGCTTGTAAGTGGTTTTCTCAACTTATCTACATAGTATTTGTGCTGCTTCTTGAAAATCTGTGCACTGTAAATCAATGTACTACTTTTGCTATTTCCCATGCCTGAAGTTATCTCCCACTAGGTGGAAATCTGTTTTCTTTTTCAAATGACTCAACTTTTTTGTCTGCTATTGCCACCAGGTAGGGAGATATCTCCCACTCCCCACCCCCATCTCTACTCTTTTCCTCTCACCTTGTTCTTGTCTCCTGCTAATTGCCAGTCCTAGGCAGAGCAATCACTTTCCTCCTCCCAAGAGGATGAAGATCTTAAGAAACACAGTAGTCATCCATTTATTCTCTCACCATGGGAGCTTCCCTTTTACCTGTTAGCCAGCTCTTCCAGCCATCATCAACCAATTAACTTTCAAATAGACTCAACCAGACCTCTTTTCTAATTGATTCATATTTGGACTACTACGAATGAATTAAAGAGGTTGGCTACAAAAACATTCTATTACCATGGAAGACTGCTTATTAAATACTGTCAGACAAAAAATACCTAAGATATAAACATCTAAAAAATTACACTATAAAACAAAACCCTAAAAGCAACACTTATGAAAATAAGCTGGAAGGAAATGCAATAAAGTTAATTAAAATATAAAAGTGATTCTTCATATAGTTTTGGTTCTTTCTTCCGTAACTGCTTTATATTGGAAACAACATTAATGAATGTTTTTCCTGTTGACCACATGCCAGATTTTATAATGAAATTACCTGGTTTGACAGTGAACTTGTTTAGAACTTATCTATTCTTTCAAGGGAGAAATGGTAAACTGGTGACCTATAGCTGTGTTTTGTTGGATCTATCATTTGAAATAATTTTAAGTTATTTTGGTAGTATTGCAAAATATGTACTTCTAGATATTGGAGGTTTTTTGAATAAAGAAGATGATATGGTATCACTAGGCCCCCTTTTCCATATGGCAACCCTCAGCTACATGGGCTCTTTGCGAAAGGAAGGACTTCTTGGTGCACTTAAGTTCACCTCCGTTTCTCTTTTCTACCTCCTGTCTCTTTTGTTATCAGGTTAACTCTGCTGTTTTAATATCCCCAATGTGCTTTATTCATGGATTTTTGCCTGCCTGCGTCATAGAAATCTGAGATTGTTCACTCTTGTAATTTTCAAAAACTTTCAATCAACCAACCAATCATTCCTCACATGGCTCTCTTCACTTTGCTAGGAACACAAGAAGACCCATTTTTTGAAAGTCTTAATTTAAGTGCCATGAAACAATATAGTAATTGTCCAATTTCCTTCTTTCTATGCCAAAAGAAAGGAAGGAGACTCAGAAGTTCTGTCAGCTCTGGTTTTCTATGGCAACAGGCAACTGAGCTGTCATCTCTCCATGATAAATAGTGAAGCAATTTTTGATAGGACCACAAACTGCCTATAGGCTGGCTCCTCTCTCAGGGCCACTGCACACACTCACAAAATTTTTGTCTTTTGTCTGCTGACTCATGTCTAACCACCTACCTGTAAGCACTCTTGCTGTTTCTGATCCTAGCCTGCTTCATCTTGGTACATCTAGTTTTTGGCAGCATTATCAATGACTTTTAAGGATAGAAAGCACAGATGGAGGCTCTAGCAGGTAGTTTACCACTCTCTCTCTCTCTCTCTCTCTATGACATATAATACATAGTATATAAACATTATGTATAATAAATACTTATATATGTACTATGAGTAATTACTTTTTTTTGAAGTAAGGCCATACATGCAGATTGCACTGTTTTGAGTACCAGGATCACTGTTTTACTTCTGGCATTACCTGATATATTGGTTACTTTAGGCTATCAATTAAAGTACACTGTGCTTCTGGTATTGAATTTTGAAAAAGAGAAAATGAAATTGTGGTAGTAACATATGAAAGATATCAATTTAATTAAATCATTAACAATTTTAAAGTACCTTAATAGCAAAACAAAATTTAAATATCATTATCAACCCCAAAATAAAATTATCAGTCATCAGAGAAAGTGGCAATGAGCATTTTTGTATCTGGATACTTTGCTGATTCTTTCTTTTTTATTTTGGTTATGATTTGTTTTGTAATGCAAAGTCTTTTTTATTTTTTAGGTAGTAAAGTTTATTAAGCTTTTTTATTGCTTCTGAATTTTGAATTTTAGGACATAATGTACATTTCTAGGCTGTAGAAGAATTAGCATTTTTCCCCTAGTATTAGTATGGTTTTATTATTTTACATTTAAATCTCTGACTCATTGGGAATTTTTTCTGGTGTGTGGCACAAGGGACAAATTCAAATTTAGATTTTTCCATATGGCTACTTAGTTACTCCAGCACTACTTACTTAAATCCACCTTTTTCCTACAGATTTTAGATGTTAACCTTAATATACTATATTTTTATATGCAATTAGATATATTTCTGTATTTTCTACTCTGTTCTATGGTTTGATTCATGTGCCAATATCACACTTTTTAAATTATAGAAGTTTAAATAGGTTATAGTATCTGGTAGGAATACTACTATATCTATTAGTTTTATTTTTCAGGGTTTTCCTGGCTTAATTTTTTTTTTTTTTTTTTTTTTTTTTTTTTTTTTTTAGATGAGGTCTTGCTGTGTTGCCTAGGCGGGCCTTGAACTCCTCTGCTCAGGCAATTCTCCCTCTACAAACTCCCAAGTAGCTAGGATTACAGGCATGTGATACTGCGCCTGGCTTTCTGGCTACTTTTGCTCATCTGTTTTTTTTCAAATGAACTTTATAACCAACTTAACTAGTTTAAAAAAAGAAAAAAGAAAAGAAAAAAAGGAAAGAGGAAAAACCTCCTGAAACAGAAAGGCGAAAACAAGTACCTGATAGTATATATATTATTCCTCAAGTTTGATGTTCATTATTTTCATTGTTGTATTTCCAATTTCCCTTTGATTTATGTTTTGATCTCAGAGTTACTTAAGGGTGTTTTAAATTTTAACTATAGGAGTTGTTTTCTAAATTTTAGTTTTAAAAAATTAACTTCTTTATTGCATAGTGGTTAGAGAATATATTCAATATGATGGGCAATCTTTAAAATTTGCTGAGACCTACTTTATGTTCTAGAAAAATGGTTCTCCAGCCTAGATTTACATTAGAATCACCTACGAAGGTTTATGATCTGCTCGTGCCTAGAACCCATTCCATACCAATTAAATCAGTATTGCTGGGGATAGAACTCAAGCATTTGCACTTTTAAAGAGTTCCTAGGAGATTTTACAGTGCACTTTGGGCATAGTATATAGTCAACTTTTATATATACTCGATGTAAACTTGAAACAACTGTTCTTTAGGAACTAGCTACTGTGATGTTCAAATATACTGTATCCTAAATGAATTTTTAAATCCTTGATCCATTCGTAAATGAAGATAAATATTTTAAAATCATCCATCCTATGAGTGTGGAATTACCAATTTCATTTTGTAAAAGACAGAATTGCATGCTCTCTCTGTCATCTCTGATCTTACAATATTAAAACTATATAAGTTTAGTATTTGGAGGTTAAAAATTCTGTTTTAATCTCATATTTTTCAAAGATATTTAACATGCATGTTTACTTAAGAAATTCTAAAATTAATCAAACTTAATTTTTTTGAATGTCTGTCACCCCTCTTTAGAAGAGACATTTTATTCTTTTGGACTTAAAAAAATATACTTCATTGTTTAGAGCAGCTTTAGGATCACAGCAAAATTAAGTTGAAGGTATACAGATTTCTCATATACCTTTGACCCCACCCTTGCATAACCTTCCCCATTATCAACATCCCCCAAGAGAGTGGTACCTTTGTGACAATCGGTAAACCTGCATTGACACATCATTATCACCCAAATTCCATAGTTTACATTACGGTCCACTCTTGGTGTTGAACATTCTATGGGTTAGGACAAATTTATAATGACATGTATCCATCATCATAGTATCACACTGAGTTGTTTCACTGCCCTAAAATCCTCTATTTTCTGACTATTTGTCTTCCTAACCCCCCAGCCCCAGGCAACCACTGTTTTTCTTTCTTTCTTGTCTTCACAGTTTTGCCTTCTCCAGAATAGCTGTAATCATAGAGTGTGTACAGTGTGTAGCCTTTTCAGATTGGCTTCTTTTTCTTTTGAGATGGAGTCTCACTCTGTCACCCAGGCTGGAGTGCAGTGGTGCAATCTCAGCTCACTGCAACCTCTGCCTCCTAGGTTCAAGAGATTCTAGTATTTTAAATTATATTCACCCCAAATAATGTTCTACATATAGTTTGCCATATTGCTAGAAATATGTTAGCAATAATGATTAAAAATGAATTGACGGGGATTGTGGAGAAGATGGGAGATAGGAGGCAGGAAAAGTTTGCAGCTCCTGCTAGGACAGACAGAACAGCATATGGAGACTCACATAATGAACTTTTGCTCCAAGAACTGCCACAGGAACATATCAGGAAAACTGAGAGAATCCACAGACCCTTTGAAGGAACTAGATCACTGCTGCAGGCTCCCTGAGATGCTGAAAAACTGAGCCTGTTTGCTTTCTCAATGAGGAGACTAGTGGTCTGGGCAAGTTCTCAGCCCTGGTCACCGGCTGCCTGGAAATAGACTCAGTGCTACTGGTAGGGCACTGTGGGAGTGAGACCAGCCCTTAGGACTGCATGCTACGTGGGAGCGGGTGAGGCCTGTGACTGCTTTCCCCCACTTCCCTGGCAACATGTATGACTCAGCAGAGGCAGCCATAATCCCCCTGGGAATATAACTCCTTTGGCCTGGAAACCACACTCCCATCCCCCACAACAGCCACAGCACACCCCACCAGAGGTGAGTCTGAGCTCAGACACACCTACGCCTACCCCCACCTGGTGGTCTTTCTTTACCCACTCCGTTTGCTGAAGACAAAAGACGTAATATCTTGGGAGCTCTATAACCCTGCCCACCACCTAAGAAACCTGAATACTTAACCAGGCAACCCTAGGGCAAGTTTACATCCTCCCTATACCCTATAGTACTGCAGCTGATGCACTCTTGAAAGCACCACCTCCTGACTGGAAGCCAACCAACACAAAATTGGCACAACTGAAAAAAATACAACCAAAGACCTGCACAGAGTCCACTTCATTCCCCTGCTATCTCCACTGGAGCAGGTGCTGGTATCCATGGCTGAGAGACCTGAAGATGGATCACATCACAGGACTATTTTCAGACACTCCCTAGTACCACCCTGAAGCCCTGTAGCTCCACTGGGTGGCCAGACCCAGAAGGGCAAAAACAATCACTGCAGTTCAGCCCTAAAGAAGCCCCATCCCTAGGGAAAGGGGGAAATCACCACATCATGGGAGCACCCCATGGTACAAAAGAATCTGAACAGCAGCCCTTGGATCCCAGATCTTCCCTCTGAAATAGTCTACGCAAATGAGATGGAACCAGAAAAGATCTCACCAGCTCACCAGCAATGGATCTAAACCAAGATGAAATCTGAATTGCCAGAAAAAGAATTAAGAAGGTTGATTATTAAGCTAATCAAGGAGACACCAGAGGAAGGTGAAATCCAACTTAAAGAAATAAAAAACATGATATAGGATATAAAAGGAAAACAATGAGAAGACATGGACACAGGAAGGGGAACATCACACACTGGGACCTGTCGTGGGGTGGGGGGAGGGGGGAGGGATAGCATTAAGAGATATACCTAATGCTAAATGACAAGTTAATGGGTGCAGCACACCAGCATGGCACATGTATACATATGTAACTAACCTACACATTGTGCACATGTACCCTAAAACTTAAAGTATAATAATAATAATAAAAATTAAAAAATAAAAATATTCAGTGAAATAGATAACATAAATTTTAAAAAATCACAACTTCTGAAAATCAAGGACACACTTAGAGAAAAGCAAAATGCACTAGAAAGTCTCAGCAATAGAATCGAACAAGCAGGAGAAAGAACTTCAGAGCTCAAAGACGAGGCTTTCAAATTAACCCTTCTGACAAAGGAAAACAGAATACAAAAATGAATAAAGCCTCCAAGAAGTCTGAGACTATGTTAAGCATCCAAACCAAAGAATAATTGGTGTTCCTGGGGAAGAAGAGAAATCTAAAAGTTTGGAGAATATATTTGAGGGGATAATTCAGGAAAACTTCCCTGGCCTTGCCAGAGATCTAGACATCCAAATACAAGAAGCTCAAAGAACACCTGGGAAATTCATCACAAAAATATCATCCCCTAGCACATAGTCATCAGGTTATCTAAAGTTGAGATGAAGGAAAAAATCTCAAGAGCTCTGAGGCAAAAACATCAAGTAACTTATAAAGGAAAACCTATTAGAGTAACAGCAGATTTCTCAGCAGAAACACTTCAAGCTAGAAGGGATTGGAATCCTATTTTTAGCCTCCTTAAACAAAACAATTAGCAGCCAAAAATTTCGTATCCAGTGAAACTAAGCATCATGAAAGAAGGAAAGAGACAGTCTTTTCCAGACAAACAAATGCTAAGGGAATTTCCCACTACCAAGCCAGTACTTAAAGAACAGCTAAAAGGGGCTCTAAATCTTGAAATAAAACCTCAAAATACACCAAAATAGAACCTCCTTAAAGCATAAATCTCATGGGGTCTATATAACAATAACAATAAAAAAGCCAATGTATTCAGGCAACAAATAGCATGATGAATGGCATAGTACCTCACATCTCAATACTAATATTGAATGTAAATGGCCAAATGCTCCACTTAAAATATACAGAATGGCAGAATGGATAATAACTCACCAACAAAGTGTCTGGTGTCTTCAGGAGACTCACCTAACACGTAATGACTCACATAAACTTAAGGTAAAGGGATGGAAAAAGATATTCCAGCAACTGGACACCAAAAGCGAGCAGGAAAAGCTATTCTTATATCAGACAAAACAAACTAAAACAACAGCAGTTTAAAAAGACAAAGAGGAACATTATATAATGGTAGAAGGACTAGTCCAAGAGGAAAATATCACAATCCTAAATATATATACACCTAAGACTGGAGCTCCTCCTACATTTATAAAACAATTACTACTAGACCTAAGAAATGAGATAGACAGCAACACAATAATAGTGGGAGACTTTAGACTGGGCATGGTGGCTCAAGCCTGTAATCCCAGCACTTTGAGAGGCCAAGGCAGGAGGATCACTTGAGGTCAGGAGTTTGAGACCAGCCTGGCCAATATAGTGAAACGCCGTCTCTACTAAAAATACAAAAAAATTAGGCAGGCGTGGTGGTGTGTGCCTGTAATCCCAGCTACTAGGGAGACTGAGGCTGGAGAATTTTTTGAACCCAGGGGGTGGAGGTTGCCATGAGCCAAGATTGTGCAACTGTACTCCAGCCTGGTGACAGAGTGAGACTCTGTCTCAAAAAAAAAAAAAAAAAAAAAAATCAGGGACTTTAATACTCTACTGACAGAACTAGACAGGTCATCAAGACGGAAAACCAACAAAGAAACAATGCAGTTAAACTATACCCTACAACAAATGGACTTATCTACCCAACAACTGCAGAATATACATTCTATTCATCAGCACCTGGAACATTCTTCAAGACAGACCACATGATAGACCACAAAACAAGTCTCAGTAATTTTAGGAAAATTGAAATTATATTAAGTACTCTTTCAGACCACAGTGGAATAAAATTTGAAATCAACTCCAAAAGGAACCCTTGAAACCATGCAAACACACGAAAATTAAATGACCTGTTCCTGAATGATCACTGGGTCAACAACGAAATCAAGATGAAAATTAAAAAATTCTTTGAACTGAACAATAATAGTGACACAACCTATCAAAACCCCTGGGATATATCAAAAGTGGTGCGAAGAGCAACATTCATAGCATTAAAGGTGTACATCAAAAAGTCAGAAAGAGAACAAAGTGACAATCTAAGGTCACACCTCATGGACCTGGAGAAACAAGAAAAAAACAACCCCAAACCCAGCAGAAGAAAAGAAATAACCAAGATCAGAGCAGAACTAAATGAACCTGAAACAAACAAACAAAAAATACAAAAGAGATGACACAAAAAACCGTTTCTTTGAAAAGATAAATAAGATTCACAGAACATTAGTGAGATGAACCAAGAAAAGACAAGAGAAGATTCAAACAAGCTCAGTTAGAAATAAAACAGGAGATATTACCACTGATACCACAGAAATACAAAAGGTTTTTCAAGGCTACTATGAACACCTTTACACACATAAACTAGAAAACTTAGAGAAGATGGATAAATTCCTGGAAATATACAACCCTCCTAGATTAAACCAGGAAGAAATAGAAACTCTGAACAGACCAATAACAAGCAGTGAGTTTGAAATGGTAATAAAAAAATTGCCAAGAAAATAAAGTCCAGGATCAGATGGATTTACAGCTGAACCCTATCAGACATTCAAAGAAGAGTTGGTACCAATCCTATTGACACTATTCTACAGGACAGAGATAAAGGGAATTGTCCTTAAATCATTATATGAAGCCAATAACACTCTACCACCCAAACCAAGGAAGGACATAACAATAACAACAAAAACTACAGATCAATATCACTGATGAACATATATGCAACAATCCTTAACAAAATACTAGCTAACCAAACCTAACAGCATATCAAAAAGATAATCCACCATGATCAAATGGGATTTATACCAGGGATGCAGGGATGGCTTTTCATTCATAAGTCAATAAATGTGATACATCACATAAACAGGATTAAAAACAAAACTACATGGTCATCTCAGTAGATGCAGAAAAACCATTTGACAAAATCCAGAATCGCTTTATGAGTAAAACCCTCAGAAAAACTGGCATAGAAGGTACATACCTTAAGGTAATAAAAGCCATCTATGATAAACCCACAGCCAACATTATACTAAATGGGGAAAAGTTGAAAGCATTCCCCTTGATAAGTGGAACAAGACAAAAATGTCCACTTTCACCACTTCTATTTAACATAGTACTGAAAGTCATAGCCAGAGCAATCAGACAAGAGAAAGAAACAAGGGCATCCATATCAGTAAAGAGGAAGTCAGACTGTCGCTATTTGCTGATGATATAATCTTATAGGAGGAAAACCCTAAAGACTCACCCATAAAGGTCCTAGAACTGGTAAATGAATTAAGCAAAGTTTCAGTATACAAAATTAATGTACATAAATCAGTAGCTCTGCTATACACCAACAGTGACCAAGCTGAGAATCAAATCAAGAACTCGATCCCCTTTACAGTAGCTGCAAAAAGTAAAATAAAATACTTAGGAATATACCTAATGAGGAGGTAAAAGACCTCTACAAGGAAAACTACAAAACACTGTTGAAAGAAATCACAAACAACACAAACATGGAAACAAATCCCATTGTGTAAATGACCACACTGCCAAAAGCAATCTACAAATTCAGTGTAATTCCTGTCAAAAATACCACCATCATTCTTCACAGAACTAGAAAAAACAATTCTAAAATTCATACGGAACCAAAAAAGATCCTGCATAGCCAAAGCAAGGGTAAACAAAAGAAACAAATCTGGAGGCATCACATTACCCAACTTCAAGCTATGCTATAAGGTCATAGTCACCGAAACAGCATGCTACTGGTATAAAAATAGGCATATAGACCAACTGAACTGAATAGAGAACCCAGAAATAAAGCCAAATACTTAGAGGCAACTGATCTTTGACAAAGCAAACAAAAACGTAAAGTGGGGAAAGGACACCCTTTTCAACAAATGGTGCTGGGGTAATTGGCAAGCCACATGTAGAAGAACGAAACTGGATCCTGATCTCTCACCTTATACAAAAATCAACTCAAGCTGGATCAAAGACTTAAATCTAAGACCTGAAACCATGAAAATTCTAGACAATAACATCAGAAAAACCCTCCTAGACACTGGCCTAGGAAAAGACTTCATGACCAAGAACCCAAAAGCAAATGCAACAAAACCAAAGATACATAGATGGGATTTAATTAAACTAAAAAGCTTTTGCACAGCAAAGTAAATAATCAGCAGAGTTAACAGACAACCCACAGAGTGGGAGAAAATCTTCACAATCTATATATCTGACAAAGGACTAATATCCAGAATCTGCAAGGAACTCAAACACATCAGCAAGAAAAAAAACAAGCAATCCAATTAAAAAGTGGGCTAAGGACATGAATAGACAATTCTCAAAAGAAGATATACAAATGGCCAACAAGCATATGGAAAAATTCTCAACATCACTAATTATCAGGGAAATGCAAATCAAAACCACAATGCAATACCACCTCACTCCTGCAATAATGGCCATAATCAAAAAATGAAAAAATAATAGATGTTGGCATGGGTGTGGTTAAAAAGGAACACTTACACTGTTGGTGGGAATGTAAACTAGTACAATCACTATGGAAAACAGTTTGGAGATTCCTTAAAGAACTAAAAGTAGATCTACCGTTTGATCCAGCAATCGCACTACTAGGTATCTACCCGGAGGAAAAGAAGTCATTATAGCAAAAAGGTACTTGCGCATGCATGTTTATAGCAGCACAATTTGCTGTTGCAAAAATATGGAACCAACCCAAATGCTTGTCAATCAATGAGTGAATAAAGTGTGATATATATCACAACTTACATATATATATTCCATGGCATATATATATATACACACACACACACACACACACACACACACACACACACAATGGAATACTACTCAGCCATGAAAAGGAACAAAATAATGGCATTTTCAGCAGCTTGGATGGAATTGGAGAGTGTAATAATAATAATTATTATTATTTTTTGAGACGGAGTCTTGCTCTGTTGTCCAGGCTGAAGTGCAGTGGCATGATCTTGGCTCACTGCAACCTCTGTCTCCTGGGTTCAAGTGATTCTCATGCCTCAGCCTCCTGAGTAGCTGGGATTAGAGGTGCACGCCACCAGCCCAGCTAATTTTTGTATTTTTAGTAGAGATGGGGTTTCACCATGTTGGCCAGGTTGGTCTCACATTGCTGACCTCAAGTGATCCACCCACCTTGGCCTCCCAAAGGCCAATCTCCACTGGGATTACAGGCATGAGCCACCGCACCTGGCCAGAATTGGAGACTCTTATTCTAAGTGAAGTAACTCAGGAATGAAAAACCAAACATTGTACATTCTCACTTATAAGTAGGAGCTAAGTATTCTTATGCAGAAGCATAAGAATGATACAATGGACTTTGGGGACTATGGGGAAAGAGTGGGAAGGGGGTGAAGGATAAAAGTTTACACATTGGGTACAGTGTTCTCTGCTCAGGATGATCTCAGAAATCATCACTAAAGGACTTACTCATGTAACCAAACACCACCTGTTCCCCAAAAACCTATTGAAATAAAAAATAAATAAAAACAGATTTGATGATCTGTTGTTTAAAGTGTTTGCAATGTTTAATTATAAAAGTATTGCTTACCATAGAGGAAAATTTCAATATGGGGCTAAAAGTAATAGTGCATTATTTTTATTATGCATCCCACAAAATTGGCAAGTGTGTAGCTGGTTTCCCTTTTTTTAAAAAAATGCTTATAAATTATTGAAGTATAAATTGCATTTTATTTTTGTAAACTTGATAGCTGACATTCCTTTTCTATTTCAACTATGAAGTCACATATGGATTTTTAAGCATCTTTACTGCAGTGATTCTTGCTTTTTCTAGCTACAAGACAATAAACGTCAGTGTTTATGAGTGGTGATAAGATTCTGAATTCTATTCTGCTCTCATTGTTCCTGCTGTGAAATGATTGCCTATTTTAAAACCACCCAAATAGAGACTGATTGCTATTATGAACGAAGAAGACTATTCATAGAAATAACCTTCCTTCTCAGTATTATGAGTAACAATGGTGATGAAAAGCCATATACTATAGTGTAAAAGTCAGTCTTGCAGCACACCCTAGTCATAGGCACTGAACATTTCACTCACTCGCTGCTTGTTCATCATTTAACCACTTAACCTATCAGCCATTCAACTCTGTCTCCTTTTTCAGACATAGCTATTTGACATTTCCAGGCAAAACACATCTTCTTTTGCTTGCTATTCATTAGTGTCCATCAAAATATATTTTTATATTAAAAAATAAGGCTGGACTGAGATAAAGTGCCAGAAATAAGCTGTTTTTCTTGGTAATGGACAAATGGCATCAGTGGGACTTCACAGGGGTGAACCCTGTGTCTTTCAGAAGGTAAGTGTTTCATTTGACAAGATAATGAATTGTTTGCTTTTGGAGGTGAAGAGTGGGACCTATACAGTTTCAATTCCTTTATGTACATAATGGAGATGGCGTGATGATTAATGTTATGTGTCAACTTGACTGAGCCATAACGTGCCCAGATATTTGGCCAAACATTATTCTGGTTGTGTCTTTGAGGATATTTTGGATGATATTAACATTTGAATCAGTAGACTGAGCAAAGCAGAATGGTTTCCCTAATGTGGGTAAACCTCATTCAGTCAGTTGAAAGCCTACATAGAGCAAAGAAGCTGACTCTCCTGAGAGAAAGAGGGCACTCCTGCCTGATTGTTTAAGCTTGGACATTGGTCTTTTTCTGACTTCAGACTCAAACTGAAACATTGTTTCCTTTTGGGTCTCAAGTTTGCTGGCTTTTTGGACTGGAACTTATAACATTGGCTCTTCTGGTTCTCAGGCTTTCAGACGTGTACTGGAACTATATCATTGGCTTTCCCGGGTCTCTAGCTTACTGACTGCAGATCTTGGGACTCTCAGCCTCCATAATCGCATGAGTCAATTCCTTATAATAAATTTATTTCCCTATATATGCATATATCCTGTTGGTTCTATTTCTGTGGAGAACCCTAACTGATACAGATGGTAATCTCTATGTCTCTATTCCTCTTGGTGTTCACTTCTGCCCATCTTCCAAACAGAGCAGAAACTAAGGGTGTAATCAATAATATCAAACTGTACTTCTTACACACAGACAGCAAAATCCACACTATGCATTCTCCCCAGTACCTATTGATCAGTCCAGACATAATAATCCCTATTCAGCTCAAGGCTTACGTGAGAAGATAAAGTAATTGCACTTACAATAAGAAAACTTCTTTCAAATTTTCCAAATTTAAAAAATTGAGGTGACAGCTGGTCACTCACACAGCATCTATATTTAGTTCCTGCAATCAATCAAATACTTAATTTTTTTCTAGGAGAAAGAGCTTTTTAAAACCTGACCTTGCCCAAGGTTGAAGATGCTGATATTTAACAACTGAAAATACAAAGGTGATCTTTTACTCATCAAAAGCATTGTGAAGTAATAATTTCAATAATTATTTTATCATTGATATTTTCTTATAATGTATAAAAACTCTGTCCCTAGGATTCTAGATATGGTAACTGTTGTCACCCATGAGATTGGAACAGAAAGCTTTGGTCAGTTCTACATGGTATTGAACTTAAAGATTCCTGTTAATTTTAGTCAAAGCTGATACTGGAGCTTCTAATGCCCCTTTCAAGTTGTTCCTTCAGTGCAGCTGGTTTTCACCCAATCCTGAGAAAACATGTGAACAACTATCTAATAACAAAGCAAGAACTTTAAGCTAACTTGGGTCTACTTAGTTTGTTAATACTTCTCAAACCACTTTGCTATCTATGTTGTAGCCAGGAAGACATTAAAAAGTGTTCTGACAAAATCATGTCCTTTGCAGCAACACGGATGGAGCTTGAGGCCATTATCCTAAGTGAACTAACACAGGTACAGAAAACCAGACACCACATGTTCTCACTTACAATGGGAGCTAAACATTGAGCACACAAGGACACGTTGAAGGAAACAATAGACATCAGAGCCTACTTGAGGATGACCGGAGGGAGGAGGCTGAGGGTCAAAAAACTACCTATTGTGTACTGTGCTTATTACCCGGCTGATGAAATAATATGTACATCAAACCCTTGCAACATGAAATTTATCTATAGAATCAACCTGCATATGTACCCATGAAACTAAAATAACACTTAAAAAAAGTCTTCTGGATTTAACAGTTTTGCCATCTCAGGATAGTGATACTGATGAAAAGCCATGTTAGAAGAGAAGTAAGGAATTGAGAGCTTTACAGCCTCATGTTTTTTCCTCATTATCTTTGCAATATGCTACTGATTATTCTTGCTTTTATCAAGAATTCTGAGCAGAAAGGAATGGGAAGACTTGGAGAGTCACTTGTGTCTTGCTCTCTCCTCCTGGACAAGCTGTACAGTTTTGAAAATCTAGCAGTTCAAGCAAATCCAATATGTTTGGATCAATCAATTCATTTGTTAAATATGTATTGAATATTTACCATGTGCCAGACATTGATGTAGGTACTGGGGATACTAATCATCAACAAAAACAGGCATGGCCCCTGCCATCATGAAGCACACAATTTAGAGATTGAGACTGATGGATTTTTCAGGCAGATAATCATATAAAACGCATCAGCAATAAATGCTGTGAAAGAGATCTTATAATAGGGGCACATAGCCTAGTTAGGAATGTCAGGGAAAGCCTTACAAAGGAAGTATTGGTCATAGTGTTATCTGAAGAATGAACAGAAGTTAATTAGGTGATCAGGGGAGGAAAGAATAGAACAAGCAGAGGAAGTAGTATGTGCAAAAGCCTGCGGCAGGAGGGAACATGACAAATACAAGAGACTGAAATGGAACAGGTGTGACTGGAGCAGAGAGGTGGGAAAGTTGTGTGTTGGGAGAGGACAAAGTAAAAACAGGTGAGAGACAGACCAGGCAGGGCCTGAGAGGTCATGTCAAGAAGTTTTGTGTTTTTGAGCTATGCTGATTGACCCCTGGGTAATTGAAAGGTTTCCACTTCCACATTTCAGAAGAGTATAAGAAATACTAGGAATGAATACGGATTAAAAAGAATTTATCCCCCAAAATGTTAGTTATGGCTTCAACTTCAGTCCTTTGAAAATCTATCAATTGCCATGGGTTATTGTAAAAAATAAACATATTAAAATTAATGCTAGAAAGGGAGATTAGTTTAGAAGGCTGGGAGTGTATTGGTGTGAGGAAGTAAAAGTTCTCTTTGGGAATTCAAATCTTTTGTAGTCTAATATTAGGAGAGCTGACCCTATTACTATAGGCAAATGAATTAACCTTTCAGTATCTTGGTTGCTTATCTGTTGAGTGAAGATAATGATGATCCACTAATAGGACTGAAAATAATTCTGTAAACAACAACAGTTATAGAAAATATGAATAATTAGTTGTTCTCTTGTTAGATTACAGTCCTTACCTCAGAGTTTAAACATCTCTCTGCCAAAATAATATGTCAACTTTTATTTTTGTCAAATAACATTGTGTTTATTTGCACACGTGTGTATGTGTGTGCATGTATGTGGTAGAGTGAGCTTGTGTTTATTTTCATATAGTCAAATTTGTGTTTATCGAAAAGGCATTCTCTGTTTCTGATGCCAATTGTTCATTCAGCAATTCCCTGGGTCCTAGATAATCACGATGACTCCTACTGACAGCAGATGGTTTAACACAGTAGAGGTGCTGCTGAGAGAGAAGGCGGGGTAGGGTGGAGTGGGATGGACGAATAGGTACTTTTAACTTCTTTATAAGTGACAACTCTTTTTGTCTATTAAATAAGAAGAATATGCTTTTATTGTTTCATAAACATATTGCAATTATATCAATTATAGTTAAGCCATTTAAACTGGATCAGCAGGTACATAATACCATGCCAAGAGGAGGCAAAATGAAGGACCTCCTTGTTGGGATTTATTGCAGATTTACTGGTTCACATTTAAATTGTTATCTCTTTTGTAGTATTTCCAAAACTCTTATGGGAAGTACTTATAAAGCTGTGTTCCTTCAGTGGCATAAAGATGTTCCAGTTCTGTAATTATTCCTGGTTAGCATGTCACACTGTCTTTAGTGGATGAAAGGAAATAATAATTAATCTTTTGAAACAATAAAATATTCACAGAATTGGAATAGCTGTTTATTTGTGAGCTTGGAAAATTTTCATCATTTCTTTTTAAAATTCATGCCTAGTAAATATATAGGCTGTTTCCATAATGATACAATGACTCATACATGTAACAGCAATATTTTTGTTGTGATTTGGCCTATAGCCAAATGGCTGCCTAGAGATATTGGTTAGTGGCCATGCTGGGCCAGTGAGGTATGATGAACTGGACAGAACCAACCTTTTAGTTCTGACACAGTTTTTTTGTGTTATGTGACTATTGAATTTTTTCTGCCCTTATATTCAGCTAAAGGGGAGATAGGATATTTGAGCTCTTTAGGGCAGGCTGAGCAATATCTCTAAAATATGTTGTGTGTTTTATTAAATGCTCACCTGTTTGGACCTTCTTTCCCGGGGTCCATTTCCTTCTGCTCTGGCACTGTTCCAGTTGGTTCTGCTGCATTTTGAGGGTCAGGGTTTGTGGTCAGATCTCCAGAGGAATTTTTCTTGGAGAGTTTGTCTATGAAAAAAAATTCACATAGATAGAAGAATGTACACCACTCTTGACCCAGCTATATTTGGCAACATGAGCTACAAAGATGCTGCTTGTTTTTTAGAATAGTCTTCTCAAGAACACCTCCCCTGGGACTTCTAAACAAAGTAGGACTTTATGCAGGAAGAATTAACTGGTAGACACCTTCAGGCCAATGAAAAAATACAGTCATGTGCTATTTAATGACAGAGATATATTCTGAAAAATGCATTGTTAGGTGACTTAGTCGTTGTGCAAACATCACAGAGTGTACTTATATCATACAAATCCTGATGTTATAGCCTACCACACACCAAGGCTATACGGTTTACTCTATTGATCCTAGGCTACAAACCTGCGCAGCATGTTACTGTAATAAATACTGTAAGCCATTCTAACACAATGGTCAGTCTGTGTATGTAAACATAGAAAAGATACAGTTTGAAATATGTTATTATAATCTTATGAGACTACCCTCTTTTATGCAGTCTTTTATTGACTAAAATATCTTTATGCAGCACATGATTGTAATTGAAGTTGGTGTATTATGTAATAAAGAGTTCATAAGATATATTTCTTTTTGATATTGACAAAGCTGAGAATAAGAATTTATTATTCAGAAGGCATTTCCAGTTTTGCTAAAGTATTCATAATTTTGGGCTGAAATTGATACATCATAAAATTCAGAAAAGTAAAATAGGAAAAAATGTGATTGACATTATTTAGCACTTGCATTCTACATTTTTATGAAATCAAATTTTTGTTTTTAGCTTGACCATCTTTAAGTTGTGAAATATTTTCTGAAGAAATGATACAAACTAATACGTACTAGCTTTATTTTCAGTACAGAAATTAATTTCTTCCCTTCAAGCCTACAGATACAATTTCTAATTAATATAGTTTAAATTGTAATTGACCCAGAGAATAATCAACTTACTGGTAAATATTTGGATTATAGAGAAGATTTTAATGAAAGCAAATTACTTAATATTAAAAGAAAATGTAGAAGTGGAAAAGAAAAATAAGAACAAATACAATTTAATAGTTATTCATTTTCCACAGCTTCTAACATTTTTAATTGGATGTCTTGTGCTTAAGATATTAAAATGGAGGCCCAAATCATCATTTTATTTTCTTGTAATACATATAGTTTGAAGATATAAGCAAACCCAGTATTGAAAATTTGGATTTACAAAAGTGATAAATCAGGGGATGATCACCATACCAGTCCTTTAATATGAACGTTTCTAAGATCCATCTAAAAATCTTTCAAGGTACTAAACTTTTCAGGAACAAGTTTCAGGAATAAAGGAAATCATAAAATTGAGTCACTCCTTAACATTTTTAAAAGTTTAAGACTAAGAAAGCCTAAATTGTCGGATTTCCCAAGACACTTTTATTCATTACGCATCTCCTATCTACTTTTATTTTGGAATTATAGTATTTTGGCTAGAAGATAGAAAACACAGTACTAGCTATGTTTTTGTTACGTTTAAATGGAAAGAAAAAACAATTCTCCAATTTCCTTGGGATACAAAGGTCTCAATATAATCACATCCTTGAAGCCTGCGTGTAAAGATTATGTTTAGGTGAAATATTGAAAGTTGTAGGATAGGGACCCTTCTGTACAGGCACATGTGGTACACTAATGAGTTTATCAGTATCCAACAGATTTCAGAGTAAAAAAAATTGCACTTTCAATATGTCATTTTGTACTAACAAGCTTTTGATAAAAATAAGAGAGAAGGATCTGTTTTCCTAATGTGTTTGGGTCAAGTCATATTTTTCCATTTCTCTTTACCCAATCAAAACAAAAATCATATAGATCAGATCTCTGACAAATTTCCATTTTGTATTGCTGTCTGTGAAAGTGGCAGCCTAATCCTTTTTTGTATCCACAAACACTTGGACAATTACTGTATGATATTTAGAAGCAAAATTCTTAATTGCTGGCCATGGATGTCTAGTGCATTTTTCATTTGAAATCCTTGAAGCCGTATGTTGTATATACCTTTTATTACACGGAGGGGATCTAGAGTTATCATGGGCTTCTCAAAGGAGTCCGGACCAAGAAAAATGTTATGGATCATTGTGTTCACATATGTTTCTAGGAGTACTTACCCTAAAAGAAAATTAGGATTGATAAAGAACATGAAATATGAGTAAAAATCAGGAAAAAAATCCTGAATGTAAAACAAATAGGATCTGTACTGTAAAACATTTCTTAAAGGCTTTTATTGGCTATGGGTTTTTGTTTTGAGACATGGTCTCACTCTGTCACCCAGGCTGGAGTGCGGTGGCACGATCACAGCTCATTGCAGCCTTGACCTCCTGGGCTCAAGTGATTCTCCCACCTCAGCCTCACGGATCGCTGGAACTACAGGCATGAGCCACCACACCCAGTTAATTTTTGTATTTTTTGTCGAGATGGGGTTTTGCCATGTTGTGCAGGCTGGTTTCAAACTCCTGGGCTCAAGCAATGTGCCTGTCAAAGTGCTGGGATTATTGGTGTGAGCCACTGTGCCTGGTGGGCTATTTCTTATAAAGCCACATGGATATAAGCTGCATCATATACCTCCTCCATCTCTCATTCAAGCTACAGCATATGTATTGCATTTTCAGTATTAACTTTTCTGCTAGTACCAATTAAATGACCAACTGTTCTGCAATAGTTCTTTTTGTCCATTCCTAATAAGAATTTTTGTTTATCACCATAACATTTGGATAAAATTAATTCTAGGTAGATCTTAGCAACTTACCAGATCTTCTCTAGCTATTACCAAGCCTTTCTAAATTGATCCTGCCTTTATTTTGACAAGCCTGGGATATTTATAAATTAATTTCAGCCTAATTTGATTTGTAGATAAACATTTAATTACAAAATAAATCCTCATTAATAGCTTATTGATGAAGATTAGAAACCAGTTATTTCCTATTCTTGGCTTCAAAGCAGAACAACAACTTAAAAAACCCATGAGGACTCAAAACAAAAGAATGCCTGTCAACTATAGTTCAGTGTGGGTGTCTTTTTATCCATGCAACATGTTATTTGTTTGTGGAAACAGATGGTCAGAGTGTTTGCATCATCCTCATCATGAAAGAGAAATCTAAAATACAAGGCAAATCTTGCTCTGGCATCTGGGTGAAATGTTGTCAACGGCACATTGTGATTCTTCCCAGCTTCACACATGGACAGCAGGATTCCCGATTTCATAGCTGCCCAAATGAATAGTGTAAGTCTTTCTGCCAATGGTGCTCTTTGCACATTGTATAGCAATTGCCAGAGCTCATCAGTACACTTGGTCAAATTCTTCCCTGGAATGTGTACCTGTGGCAGATAGTGAAATCTGGAATCAAAGTATTCTGACATGGTTGCCTTTACTGAATGTGCAAAAAATAAGTAGAGTTTGCTCTCCACACACCAGGCTGATTCCATCCTGAGCCTGGCAGCGTCTCACACTGAGCCTGTGTAATATACTTCCAATCTCCTTGGCCCCTTGTAGCAGCACAACATGGAGACACGAGCAGGTGTGAAACATCTGCTTCTCTCTTCAGGTGATGAAATAAGTGATGTGGAAATCCATTAACCTTCCACATTTTATCAGTGACATTACATAAATGCTGGACAGGAGGGATTCAAAGAAAGAACCTAATATGGGAATAAGGTTGTAAATTAAAAAGACACTCAGTTGGCTTGTTTTAGATGGATATGAAAAGCACAAGACTTGACAATGCCTTCACTGGTTAGAATCTTTGGTGTGGGGGATGGTACTACTTTGGTCAAATTTCTAGGTCTTAGGACATCAAAGACATGTGGGTTCTGTCTCAAAAATAAATCTCCTTTTATTAGGAGCCACCAGTACCTGAGTAACTGGATGTTAGATGCATTAATAAAGACTAAGTCTGGGTACTTCAATTAGATGCATAAATGATACTATTATTTTCCATCTAAATGAACATTTGGAGTTAAGGACTAACAGTTTTAAGAAGTATATGATTAATGATTATTTTCTGGCACCCGAGGTTGTATTTTTGACTCAGCTTGTGGCTAATTTCAGAGTTGCTGGATTATCTAGTGTACCTAGAATAATTTTAACTATAATACTTTAATCACACTTGAAATTTTATTGTATCTTTGTAGATTGTCAAACAACATGGAGGAAGTTGACAACATTACAGCAGTGCACATAAAATGGATTCTGAAAGAGGGTTTTAAAATGGCATTCAGAAGAACAGAAAAATGACATACTTTATATTAAAAACATGTGATCTGTAAGAAATCCAGAGAAGGACTCAGAAGGGATGAGAGTTCTGGAAACCATCTCATATGAGAAATGGTGTGAGGAATTTAGGCTCTTTTAGTAAAGTATTTAAGATTAACTAGTGACCTAATAGTTATTTCAAATTCATAGAAATGCTGTTACATAGAAAAGAAAATAGACTTATTTCATGTAGTCTAGAAGGCAGAAGAAAGACTTACCAATGAATTAACAAAACAAACATGCAAAACCCTCAAACATTCTAGCAACTTGTCTAACCACAAAATGCACTGCTTTGTGAGGTAGTGAAGGCTCTGTTGGCTGGTGGTACTCAGGAGCCTCCAGCCAATCTAAGAAGCCTGTGCTAAGGGAGCCTGTGCTGAGGGAGGACAGGATCTTTGCATGGGGTCAAAACTAAGGTGTCCTCTAGGCAGACTTAAAGTCCTATAATGTCCTGAAGGGATCTTTGTATTTAGGAAGATTTTTGACTTTAGGATACATCATCACAAGTAAAGAAATGTGCAAATCGCCAAATGAAAAAGAACGTGGATCCATCTAAGTTAGTTTTGTTATTGTGTCAGGATGGAGGAATCCAGTCCTCTCTCAATGTCATGCTAGGTTTCAGGGACTTTTTTAAAACTGAGATTAATTCATCTAGAAAACACATTTTATATATAGGTATTAAGGAGTGTGATGAGTTACCAGTGCTGGGTACTGAACAGAGACCTGTAATCCCTACATAACTAATTCTCTAGGTGACTCTGGATAAGTCTCTTTTCTATAACAGTTTCCTCATCCATAAAATGAAAAATACTTTTGTCCTGGGGATTTCTGTGAGGATTAGATAAAGACTCCCTTTGAGAAAAATGCAATATAAACACAAAGTGTTCCATGAGCCAGACTGGAATAAATTGCTTAAAAAAAGAAAATGTATATTAACTCTTTCAGGTCTTCATAGCACTGACGTATGTGGGGCATGATGCAAAAACTTCCATTTACTTAACAGAGCCCAGGAACCAGAAAATCGTAATGCAATTTTCCATAAGTCAGCTATATTCTTTGGCAGAAAGAAGCCTAAAAGCACAGAGTTTAATTGAATTATGTAAATATATTTAAATCATGCAAACTACAACATAAAAGGCCTTTTAAAGGAAAAGAATCCATCCTATCCACATTGGTTAGGGTCTCTTAAATTTTTAGCTTATAAAACATGTAATGACAGTAATTTTATCAGTCAGAATCTGTTCTCTATTCAATATTTAAAACAGGGTATGCTTTCCATGCCAAACTTCGCTCTTTTAAGCGAGGGAGCTTTCTGCTGTATTACATGCAGGAATGGTTACCCATCACACACATGCTGAGCACCTAATCTCAAGAGGGTGGCCTGTCCACAGCTGGCTGGCAACCTCAATGGTGGTCTGAAGGGCTCTGCTCAATGGGAAAAACGGTTGTTATCTAAGTCAGTCAGACTACTCCCTTTGGAATTTGGACTGAAAAATGAGTAAATGGAAATGAGAGCAGTCCAGAGTAGATATGCAGAGAAAACACAGCGCTCATGAGAAATGAAGCCATATTCACTGAGGGAAAAGGAGAAAAAGTAATTAGCTCCTAGGCTGCCTCAGTCTGAAAGCCTCCCCTGAATGGCTTTTCAGCTCCAGTTATCCATAAGTTTTCTTACAATGAGCCCCTGCCACTGAAGGTGTCCTGATTATGTCTCTGTCTCTTGCCAAACCAGCACAATTAGGAATTTTCTTCATCATCTCAAACTAGAAAGCATGTAATATTTATCTTTTTTCTAGACTAAATTTTCAGAAATGTCATGCCAACTTTATTCATTTCTCAATTCTTTTGTTTATCATCCTATCAGGTATCATTTTAAAAGAATACTTCTGATTGTTGGCTACATAAGACTATTTCTATTTGGATGAAGGAAATAAATATGCTTGAGTCTTTTTTTAAATTTCAGTTTTTATTTTAGATTCAGGGGATGCATGTGTGTGTTTTTTACATGGGTATACTTCATGATGCTGAGGTTTGGGATGAGAATGATCCTGTCACACAGTGAGCAGAGTACCCAACATTTAACTTTTCTTTTTTTGTTATTATTTTATTTTTTATATCTCCTCTAAGGTGAAAGTTAGTTTTTCAACTCTTTCCCCCACCTTCCTCCCTCTAGTAGCCTGCAGAATCGATTGTTCCCATCTTTATGCCCATGAGTGTTTAGCTTACACTTATAAGTGAGAACATGTGATGTTTGGCTTTCTATTTTTGGGTCAATTTGTTTAAGATAATGGCCTCCATCTTCATCCATGTTGCTGCAAAGGACATGATTTCATTCTTTTTTATGGGTGTGTGGTATTCCATGGTATATATGTGCCACCTTTTCTTTATCCAATCCACTGTTGATGGGCACTTAAGTTGATTTCATGTCTTTGCTATTGTGAATAGCACAGTGATGAACATACAAGAATGCATGTGTCTTTTGGGTAGAACAATTTATTTTCTTTTGGATATATACCCAGTAATGGGATTGCTGGTGCAGAATGGTAGTTCTGTTTTAAGTTCTTTGAGAAATCTGCTTGAGTAGTTTTGAAAAAAAGTTATATACATTTTTTAGGAGGGTCTCTCTTCCCACCTTATCCTTTGGCTGGTGAATAGGACTGAAAGTTACAGGGAGTGGACTACAGAACTAAAATTAGCCATAGTAGTACTTCCTATGCATGTGAGTCAAACTGGTTGGTCGTACACGGCAAAGTCTTTACTGCTTTTTGTAAACTAAATTTCAGTAGATTGCCTAGTTATTTTTCTTTTCCACATAGGACACATTAAATTGTATATGCTAATTGTTACTGCCAAGGACTGAAAAGTGGTTTCCTATTTAAACATCCAGTACCTTTTCTGAAAAACTGGACTTTATTTTATATTTTAATTTATTTATGGTTTAAGAGACAGGGTTTCTTTCAGTCATGCAGGCTGGAGTGCAGTGGCATGACCATAGCTCACTGTAACCACAAACTCCTGGGCTCAAGTAATCTTCCCACCTCATTCTCCTGAGTAGCTGGAACTACAGGCGGGCGCTACTATGCTCAGCTAATTTAAAAAATTGGGGGGGATAGAGGTCAGGTCTCGCTATGTTGCCCAGGCTGGTCTCAAGAAATCCTCCTGTCTTGGGCTCCCAAAGCACTGGGATTAGAGGCATGAACCACCGTGCCTGGCCAGCTTTATTATTATTTTTAGAGTAGTTTTAGCTCCAGGGCAGTTTTTAGCTTTAGATTGCGCCCAAAGTGAGAGTTGGCTGAAATGCAGGCTATGTCAGTTTGGAGAGATGATAGGGACCTGGGCAAGGCTGGGGGCACCTCTGTAGATCTGGAATTGTGCTAGACTTGGAACCTAGGGGTCTTGGCTGTGGAAAGCTATTTGAAAAGCAGTTCCAGGGAGGCCACCCTACTTGTAGTCTGTTTACAAAAAAAAGACTGGGATGGAGATTATGAGTAAAGAGGAATGGAAAAGTAACAGGATCACTAAACGCATTGCCAGATTCAGAATTTTGTCTAGGGATTTCACTGTTTACAAATGCAGACAACATTACATGTCTACCACATGATTGGTTAGAGGTCACAGAATGGTCTTGTGGACTAAATTTGATAAGAATTCAGTTATGTGTTCCCAGTGATTTAAGAAAGGGAATATTTAAACATTAAAAAAGTCAACATTTAAAAATTGAGATCTTTCAAATTAACATTTGTGTTTGTAGTTTGTCTTGACAAAGTGTAACACCTGGCAGAACTTGACCTTCATCCCCATGTGACAGTGACTAGCAGAGCTGAGTAGCCTCTGACCTCTTCAGACAGGGCATGAATGCTCCTCATTTATGCTCTCTGGCTTGTATCAGGGTTGGGATTTACCAACCTCAATGCTAAATGCTTTACATATATTAACTAATTTAATTCTCACTCACAACCCAACACTGATAACAGTGTTGTCCTTATTTTATACATGAGCAAAATGACACTCAAAGATGTTAAATGCCTCAACTAAAGAGTTAGAAAGTAGCAGAGTTGTGATTTGAATTTGGGGGTGTCAAATTCTCAAATGCTGGTTTTTTTTTTTTTTTGTATAGTATACTGCCTTTACTATGAATTCAATATGATTGTAGGAAAACTCAATTTCATTTTTAAAATGGTTGCTTTTTTTTGAGACAGAGTCTTGCTCTGTTGCCCAGGCTGGAGTGCAGTGGCGCAATCTCGGCTCACTGCAAGCTCCGCCTCCCGGGTTCACGCCATTCTCCTGCCTCAGCCTCCCGAGTAGCTGGGACTACAGGCATCCACCACCATGCCTGGCTAATTTTTTGTATTTTTAGTAGAGATGGGGTTTCACCGTGTTAGCCAGGAGAAAAATGATTGTATTTTGTATTTCAAGTTGGAATTCTCTTAAAGCTGTATGTATTATAGTTTTCCATTGCTGCTGTAATCTATCACCATAAACTTAATGGCTTAAAGCAACACAGTCAGTTGTCTTACAGTTCTGAAAGTCAGAAGTCTAAAACGTGTCTGACGGGCTGTGTTCCTCCTGGAAGCTCCAGGAGAGAATCCTTTCTTTGTCTTTTCCAGCTTCTAGAGGTCACAGCACTCCTTGGGTCCTGGTCCCTTCCTCCACCTCCAGAGAGCATCAGTCCAACTCTGCTTTCATTGTCCCAGCTCTTGCCTTTGACTCTCCTGCTTCAACTCTTATAAGGACCCCTTGATTACATTGGGGTTACCTGAATAATCTGGGATAATCTTCCTATTGCAAGATCCTTAGTAACATTAGCAATTTTCTTCAATGTAAGCTAACAAATTAATAGATTTTAGAGATTATGGTGTGGACAGCTTTGGATAGCCATTAATTGGCTTACCACACCATACTAGCAATGGGAATTCAACTTTGACCCATTTCTACACAAATAAGGTCACTTAAAAGTATCGTAAACCACTAGGTGAATTACTTACATATCCTTTACTGGTACCAAGACATTTATTTAAAGAAGCATTTAACGTAATATAAATGAAATAGATGCCTAAGGAAGATGATTATAATCAAAAGAGGACCTTAGCAAGTTATCTTTATTTGAATCCAAAATATGTTGCATTCTTCATTTCCATGGCAGATATAAATTAAACCATGTTCTGCAGAAGATAAGAGTTCTATAATCAGAAATCAACATCTGCAGATTTTATGACATTGCACCTGCATGTTTTGAAGTGAACACAAAAATACCAAGCACATATCAGAGGCTATCTTTAAACACTAATAATTTTGCTTTTTCAAGACAAAATATCTTAAATATAACTGTTATTCCTATTAAAGTCTTTGGAGACATGCTAAGTCTGCAGATTTAAATGAAACTACTTTTTCCTTCTACTCAAATAGCTCCTCTGTTAAATGAAACTTCCACAAAAGAGTTTTTATTACCAGCTATGAAAAATTTAAGCTTACAAATACACTTTCAAAAAAGTATGACAAAGATAAGAATAAACTTGTCTTTTCAAAGGTGTAATCCTTGGTTTTATGCTAATTAAGATTGTATTTTTCTGTGCAAAGAAGTGTAGATTTAAACCATTACTATTACAAAGTGACTCAGAAAAAAAGAATTGTAGTTTGAATTATCAGAATGTTTCTCTCTTCCTCGGTACTTCCATTTGTTAATCACATTTTGGTGTATGCATTCAAGATTGTTGTATAGTCTACAAAAGGGTCTTCTCCTTTTAAACAAATTTGAAGATGGAATAATGGTCTTCAATTACTGATAAAAAAAAGGCAAGACCACATTTTTTACAATGTCCTCTTGGTTTATGATTCTTACTATTTATGGAAGTTTTATATATGTGAGTTTGGATCAGATAGAGTTTTAGGATTATTAAGTGTTTTCCTCTTTCAGTGACACATTATCCTAAATATTTAAAATCAGATAATCTAGCGGTTGAACAGTCTAGCTTTAGTCATGAGTTAGGAAGTATTATATTGCATTCATGTTGAAAAATGTATTGTAGAACACTTGCTTTTTCTCCCCCTTTCTCCTCGGATAAGTCAATGCTGATTTTCTATTTGGAAGATACTGTTTTCCATCTTTGTGGCAGAGATAAAAGTACAGATGAAAGATAGTGGCAAAAACACCTGGTCTGTGTAAGATCAAGTATCCTCTACATTCTAATCTGCATAGTGAAAAAACAGAGGTGTTTTTCAAAATAAGTAAATAAAGTCAAGAAAACTAAAGTGAATTTTCTTCCCCTTTTTAAACAAATTTTATTCTTGTAAGTAGGTAGAGAGTAGATTGTAAAAAGTATAAATATAAATTAATTTAGGAAAAAAATCAACATCTTTATAATATTATCCTCCCAAGTGGACACATATTTCCCTCCAGTTATTTAAGTTTATTCTACATATGTCTGTAAAATTCAATTATTTTCTTCATATAGGTTCTTTCCTTTTCTCCTAAATAGAAACAAGTAAGTATGAGAGTGGGGCCATTTGTTCAGAGTGGTCCTTTTTTTAAATTTTTCTTTATTACACAACAGGTTTAATGTAGCATTTCCAAATTAAATAAGATGGTACTGGAATTTGGAATTATTTAAAAATTAAAAATGTAAAAAACCTTTTAGGTTCAGGAGTACATGTGCAGGTTTATTATATGGGTAAATTTTGTGTCACGGGGGTTTGGTATACAGATTATTTCATCATCAAGGGAATAAGCATGATACCATATAGGTAGTTTTTCTAGCCTCACCCTCCTCCCATCCTCCACCCTCAAGTAGATCCTGGTGTCTGCTGTTCCCATCTTTATATGTGTACTCAATGTTTAGCTCCCACAAGTGAGAACATGCGGTATTTGGTTTTCTGTTCCTGAGTTAGTTTGCTTGGGATAGTGGCCTCAGTACTTCAACTGTGGGGATATTCCTTGACAGCAATTTGTGTATTTGAAACATTTCTTGTGATTTGCTTTTAAATTTATAATCTTCTTGTAATTTTTGTGCATTTCTTATTTTTGTTCCTTAAAGATGAGACATTTGGGCTAGTAAAAGCTCAATTGTGCCTCAGTTCAAATATTTGTTTTAGTGCAAATAGGAAGTCATTAACAATTATCATACATGGACTTTGTCTAACAGATGAAAAGCAAAACATTTGTGCTAGTTTTATGGCAATAATTTTATTTTTATTATTTAACAAAACATATTGTGTTCTAGTGATTTCCCTTTCATTTTTGTATTCTTTTTGGTTAGGGGGTAGTGTTCCTACTGGGGAGAAGTAGGAGAGAAGGTCTAGAAAGGGGGTCTGGGAATAGATCACATTAAGTTCTACAAAGTCAGGTGGAGGAATTTAGATTTTGTCCTGCAGGCAATATGCAAGCACTTAAGCTTCTTGAGCAAAGGTTGAGATCAAAGTGGTGGTTAATGGAAAATAATCTGCTAACAGTGTTTGGGCTGGGTAACAAGGGGAGAGATGGGTGACATAGAGTTCTAAACAAAAGCAACCACTTGGCCTGGGGGTAGTGCAGACATAAGCTACTAATAAGGGCCCAAGCCAGGATGGTATTGCTGAGATTGGAAAGAAAGGAAGTGGGCCGGGCGCGGTGGCTCACGCCTGTAATCCCAGCACTTTGGGAGGCCAAGGCGGGAGGATCACGAGGTCAGGAGATCGAGACCATCCTGGCTAACACAGTGAAACCCCGTCTCTACTAAAAATACAAAAAATTAGCCAGGCGTGGTGGTGTGCACCTGTAGTCCCAGCTACCTGGGAGCCTGAGGCAGGAGAATGGCGTGAACCCGGGAGTTGGAGCTTGCAGTGAGCCGAGATTATGTCACTGCACTCCAGCCTGGGTGACAGAGCGAGACTCCGTCTCAAAAAAAAAAAAAAAAGGAAGTGGGTTTCAGGGTCCTTATGAAAGGAGATTTGGTGACTAATTTACTTTACAGGACATCCTAGTTAAAGGAATAAAACCTGAGTAAGGTTTTGAGCTTGGGAGGCTGAAAGAATGATAGTACCAGGGGTAGAAGTAAATCAGGAGAGGGAGCGTATTTGTAGGAGAGGATAAGGAATTTAGTTTTAGACATGCTTTCTTTGTAATGCAGTAGAATATACCGTCGTGTACATCTAGTGATGAGTTGAAAAATATTAAGTCTTAAAAAAGAAATTGACCTGATACGGATTTAGAATCATCCCTGTAGAATCGAGTGTGGTAGCCTTAGGAGTAAATGAGCCTTATAATGGAGAGAGTTTAGCAGGAGGGAGCAGAGGTGTGAGTGCTAAACCTTTAAATGTGTTCATTCCACATTCATGTTAATGTCTTCATATTGCTTATCAATGTCTGAAATTGCATCGTTCACAATATGCTTACTTATCTATGATGTGATTCTTTAGACTACAAGCTCTATGTAACCTCAGACTCTGCCCATGTTGCTCATTACTGCACCTCCAGCCCATGGAACAGTGCCTGGCACACGTCAGGTGATGAAAATGCATCTATTGCATGGACAAATGAGTTACTGAATGAGGATATAAAGTTTTTGAAATATTCAGATCTTCAAATAACCTCAGTATGACCCTAGATAATTTACCCAGTCAAGGACAAATATTTCATCAGACAGCACATTTCAGATACATATGTATTTCACTTTTTAGTTTTTTTTTTTTTTCAGACTGCATTCTGACCTTGTATGTTGGTGTGTGGCTCTTCAGACGTGACTGGAGTTGACTTGGTTTTGAGAGATTTCTCTTCACCTTTGTTTTCTTCCTTTGAGAAAAAACATGGAGATTGTATGTGATGAACTTACATAAAAATGAAGTTGAATGTAAAACATAACACCATTTTCCACTTAATTGTCAATCAGATCATTAAAATTGACTGTTTATGATGTACTAAAAATGATTCTTGCATTTAAAATGGGCATTCTTGGCCTACTATTGAATAATCAACCTCAGCCTCCACAGCTGCCCTCTGGTTTTTTCAGTGTGGATTCTGTGTTTCTCTTGTTCACATTCCTTCAATTGTGGTCTTTACTTGCCATAGGCCTAGCATTAGTCTAGGTCTTTAGTGGTAGAACTTAAAATAGTGGAGAGAAGGCAGTTTGGTCCCATTCACACAAAGCTCCCTTTCTTCTCTCCATGATTTCATGTGCTTCTACCTCATCATTTGTCTGATCATCTAAGCTTTCCTTTGAAATGCCGTTATGTCCCACTAGACATGGCCAGTGTGTGCCTCAGGATGTTCCTACAGGGGCAGAGTGAAACAAGATATGAGGTTAGAACATAAAGATTGACTCCCAAGCTATGCACAGTCTAGAAGGGGAAACAAACACACAAAAATGTTAAGTGCAAGAAAATGTAGGTGACGAATCAATGTCTGTAGAGGATTAGGATGGGGCATAAACAGGAAGTGGTCAATTCTACTGGAGTAGAAGGGAAAGAAAGGAAACTATTCCAAAGAAAGTGACTCTTGACTTTATAAAGATAAGATTTTTGTTTTCCACATGGAGAGGACTTAGAAAATATTCCAGGCAGATGATGCAGGTTTAGCAAAAGCCAAAGGCGTGACTGTACATAGGTGGGGAGAGACTACAGTAGGAGTGGTTGGATGGGACAAAGGGTGAGTAGATGAGGCTTGAGAGTAGGCAGGGACCAGAAGGACACTGAGAGTCTTGTGTGCCTGCTATAGAGTTTTGACATTATTTATAAGCCTTGTGTGTCATAGAAGCATTTTAAACTAAAAAATAAATTAATTGGCTGATTTTCACTTAAGCCTCACAATAACCGTATACATTAGGCAAGGCAGCTATTATTATTAATATTATTATATTATTGAATATGAAATTGATTGAGTGGCTAGTTTATATGAACATAGCTAGAAAGGTATAAGTCCAGGACTATTTATAAACAGTGAAAAAGCCTTCTGACTTCAATCAAGTCCTTTTGCATCGTTATGATGTTATTCATAAACATTTATATCATAGTCTTTATGTGTATGCAAATGTAGATTTATGTGAAGATTGTCTTCTTCTGGGGTAAGAGAGACTTTGGATTAGACTGATTTGCAGTTCTTAAATTATTGTTTGTTGATAGGTGAGAATTACCCATGACATTTTGGTGTGTAAATGCGCTCTTTAAATGACTCTTTAAAAAACACAACATACATTGATATATTTATTCCTAGATATTTGCTTATAAGACTCTAATCATTCATTCATAGTTCAGAGGCTTATTGTTTAAACGCCATTTTGAAAGGTCGAATTCCGTGAAAGAAAACAGGATTTTAACTTTCTGTCATTTTTAACATTTAGCATGTTTGAAATTGGAGATAAACTGTTTTTTCCCATACCCACATGTTCTTGGAAAGAACAGATGCAAATAATTGCCCAAATATGACTTTTAAGATATAATGTGGCTGAGCACAGTGGCTCATGCGTGTAATCCCAACACTTTGAGAGGACAAGGTGGGCGGAACACCTGAGGCCGAGAGTTTGAGACCAGCCTGGCCAACATGGTGAAACCCCGTCTCTACTAAAAATACAGAAAAATGAGCTGGGTGTGGTGGCATGTGCCTGTAATCCCAGCTACTCGGGAGGCTGAGGCAGGAGAATCGTTTGAACCCAGGACACAGAGGTTGCAGTGAGTCAAGATTGCACCACTGCACTCCAGCCTGGGCAACAGAATGAGACTCTGTCTCAAAACAAACAAACAAAAAAAATCTAATGTGATGCCAGTAGACTTCGCGATTAATTTCCACAAATTATGGCTGTTGGAATGGCATGGGATATACCTAAGGGGTGCTCTACCTGTGCCTAATCTAAGTACTTCTCCAATATTCCTGTTTTGAAAGGAAAGATAACTCTTTAAGAAGTTTCTCTTCTTTTTTTGCCTTCTCTCTAATTTCCATTTATCCTGCAGGCAAAGTATCTTAAAGGGTTGACTCAACTAATATCCCTCCTGTTTTGAGCAGTATAGCCTAGTGATTTAGCTCTCAGGTGCTGAATTCAGATAGGACTTGGTTCCAATCCAGGCTCTGCCATTTGCTAGCTATGTGTAAGGAGCAGATTGTAATAGGACCTGTGACTGTTGTGAGGATTAAATACAGTAGCCCTAGAAAAGGGCTTAGCACCTTGCTTGGCACATAGTAATTGCTGTTAGTTACAATGTTCTCCAAGAGAATAACATATTAGCTATTAACTGTTTTTATGTGCTCCCTTGGAAAATAATCACAGTAGGCAAGGGTTAAAGATGGATGTAGTGACTTTCCCAGAGCAAAACACAGCAAGACTAGCTGAAGGGAAGTACCAGCTCAATATTTGTGGCATTGTATGAGTTCTTAAACATATAAATAACTTAGTGTGGGATTATTTATTTTGACATAAGAATTAGAAAGAAGTCAAGGGCACTCTCTTGAAGCAATACTAACACAATCCTCCTCATCTCCTCTCTACTGCAAAGCAGTCAACATTAATCAGAAAAGGAAGGCAGATTTTCCACGGCCAATGTTAAATAGTCTCAGTGTTGTCTATCCTCTAGGCTCATTTAAACCCGAACCACTGGACCATGCTCCCCTAGTCCCTGAGGAGCACTCCTGCTTGTACTTGCCATCTCTCATCCAGCTGTTTCAGATGGGAAAATAACTACTGCTCTAAAAATCTTCTGTAGCTCTTTTAGAGAATTCTAGTGAGTAATTCACGAAAATTATTCTCTAGATAGTTCTAAGTAAATATTGCTCTTGGAATGATCACTTAGGACTTAAACCTGTCACAGAAACACAAATTCTTATTAATAATAATAATGGCCACTTGTAAAGTACCTACCATGTGCTTTATATATTACTGTCTCTAGTTCTCATAACAAAGCAGAAATTATCATATACATTTTGCAGAAAAATATATTTAGAACTTGTGAAAAGACTTGTTTAAAGTTCCTCCACCTTGGCAGTATTAAAATTTTGTAGTGTATATTTCTACGTTGTGGAGGGCTGTCCTGTACATGATAGGATGTTGAGCAGCATCTGCAGACTTTACCCACTGGATGCCAGTAACATCCCCACCCCGGAGCTATGACAACTGAAAGTGTCCCCAGATTTGCCAAATGTCCCTTGAGTGGTAAAATCGCTCTCAATTGAGAGCCAATAGGTTTCCTATTGCTCTAGAGATTTATTGTTAACCTGTGGTTTATGAAGACCAGGATACTTGATGTTCTTTGTTGAAACTCAATCAAGTAACCAATTTAATATTTGAGAAATGATTTCATTTTGGATGATGGTAGAAGTGAAAATCAGCAATGAGAAGTCTTACTTGGCTTTTCCAAATCCTAGTATAGTCTCCTAAACATTTATTAATCTTTTTATGAACAAATACATACAGAATATATAAATTAATGAAGATAAGCCCGACACAGTACATGTACCAGATGGTGCCAGGTAAAACTACTAAACAATCATATATCGTAGCAGTGATTAAATGCTATTACCAGATAAGAAATGATGAAAATCAAGGCTTGCATAGGAATGTAGAGGACATACCTGTGCTGTGGTTTGCTGAGACTGATTACTTGGATGAGAGCCTTCATTCCGACGAGAACTTTGTTCATTCTCATTGTTCTCTCCTATAGGCTTCACCTTGTTGACTTTTGTCAGCGATTTAAACATCTTCACTGAGGTGGTTCTTAAAACCCTCTGTATTTATGACTGTGCCTTAAGGTAGAGAAATGTACTTTGTTTTCCTTTTCTTTAGTAGACAAGCCAATTAGCTGTTTAATCAGGATTTTGTTCTGGTTAATTCCTACAGGCAACTCCTTAGCTAGTCAGGGCTTTGGCTTAAAAGCAGCAAAATACTTCTGCTTGGGTGATTTGCACTCTGTTTCTGAACTTTAGGGAGTCAAAATGATCTTGTGAATAATTTAGAAGTAGAGGATTCAACACAGCTTCATAGTTGATTTGAATGGTTTAAATGTGATCACACAACACATTGGTTTCTTTCTTTTTTTTTCCTTCTAATTACCCACCTACTTATCTTTATCTAACTTTATGCAAAGTAATATGGAAATGATTTTAAAAAATCCATGAGGGCTTATGATATGAAGCAACTCATTCACTCCTCAAAATCCCCTTCTCTGGTCCTGCAATGTTAGGCCACTATTTTTAAACTTTCTTTTTCTGTTCTTCTGGTGGTTGATTTCCACATGGCTAAACAAAAAAAAAATCTGCTTATTCTACTCTGCCTCTTTGTGTGTGTGTGTCAATTTTGACCCCAAACCTGTGTGAGGCAAAGATACAAGACTGATTTGTTAAAGAGAACTTTTTTTTCCCCTCTGCCCAGAGCCCAGACAAAGTTGATGTTCTATGCTGTTGGATGAGATTTTTAGTGCACCAAAGACGCATGATTTTTTTTAAAGGGGTTCTGTTTTTGTTTTTGTTTTTAATGAGAGCACTTATCTTCTGCAGTTTCAAATTAAAACCAAAGGCTTTATGCAACAAAGTACACACCCACACCCAGGGCAGCCTAAGTCAACCCATCAAATACTTCTTGCCCTCTGTATTTTTGCAATCTGGAAATTTCCTTGAGATACTAGTTATGTATTTTAAGATACATTTATTACAGTTAATACAGAAAAAAGCCTTTAAGTATTTATGAAGAAAGCATTTTAATTTAGATTTCATATTACCAAAATCGCAGTTCCCTTATGGATTTTTAAAATAAATTAGAAGTTTTAATTTTAGATTCAACCATTTTATCAAAAATAAACTTACCTAATAAATAACGTAATTGAATACATGATTTGACTTATATGGCCTGGAAACACAAAGCTATTTATTTTTGTTAAAAAATGGTGGGGGGTGTTTTGGTTCCATTATTGCTTCAGAAATAATTCTGAATAGATTATCAAATATGTATAGGGCCATTTTAGGAACTTTTCAGATAATCCTGTAATCCTATAATTGATTACATTTTGAACTTTGGGTATAAGCATAGAAGCTAAGCCAAAAGAAGGGAAGGTGTTAACAGCCAGCCTGTGACTAATTTTTTCCCTTCCTAAGACCTGCAGAGGAAAAAATGACCTCACCAGACTTTCGTATAAATCTCATAGTATTTATCAGTGGAAAGATACCAGGGAGTCCCTATTTATGAAACTTTTTTAGCAGGACATTTCTGGTCTGTCTAGATTGCTTATTGTAAATAAGCCTGGAATTTAGCAGGCTGGCTGGAGAATGGAGAGAGAGGTACTATGTAAGCTCTGTAAGAGAATGTGGAACGAAGATGTCCCCAAACCAAACTGCCTTCTTTTTGTGAGAAATGTTTTTGCAGACAATGCTCAGAAATTACTTGTAAATGCAAAACCAAAATGTGCCAACTGCAGGAGAAAAATGGTCTGTTTTGTTTGGATGCTGTGTCTGACAGTTTGGGGTTTTTCCCAAAATGAATGTTTTGTTTATTCCTGATGGCGGCTTGTAGCCAACGAATCATTAATAAAGTTTGGTGCTATGTAAGATCTGTGATTCTGGCTAGTCTGTTTTGACAATTTAACCCTTTAGATTTGTCACAGGTCAGAATAAATGGGATAGAGATATTATTAAGTAATTCAAGCACCTTTAAAATGATTTAAAATACCTCCAACAACCTGATTTTTGACAATAGAGTGGCATTAACATGGGCATTAACATTATAAATGACTACTTTTATTTTGTCTAGATCAGAGGTCTCAAAGTTTGGAAAATGGACAACTAGAAAGAATTCTGGAATGAAGGACATGAATTTTGGATCATTCTTTTTCACTGTAGTAGCTCTGTGGACTAAAGTAAATCTCTTGCCTTAACCTGGAAATAACTAGGTTGGGAAAAAACAATGTTTGTTTTCTTCTGGTTTTAAATTCTGTGCTTTGTGGTCTTCCACAGAGGAGCTCTTCTAATCAGCAAGAAGATAAGGGAAGAAGGAGGGTTGCTTATTCTGGGTGAAATGGCTTACTAGAATTTCACCAATAACAATTTAATTTTTTTGTACCAAGTTGCCATATTGCTGAGGTAGTGTATAACAATGGGAATAAAAACAATTTTTCTTCAATATAACTGACTGTCTAACTGAAGCCCCTCAGCCACTCCTCCTTCTCTACAGCATAAATGTATAAACTCCTTACCAGGACATTCCCGGCCTTATATCATTGACCTTTGCCTAACTCCAGTTTAATCTGTAACCCCGACCTGTCTTTTGGCTCTTGCCATAATCAATAATTTAAAATAGCTTGAACTTCTCTGCTTTTTCTTGCCTGTACCCATGTCTTTGCTCATGTGTACTGTTCCCCTGCCTGCAACGCTCTTCCACTTCTTGTCTATCTAGCTTAAGCTTGGTGTTTCCTTCTCCTACCGTTCCTCTTTTCTACCATGGACAGCTATACCTATAATCCTGTCTTTTTGTTGCAATTGTATCTGTGCCATACAGAGATCTCTACTTTGTCACTTCTCATTTTACAGCCATGTCCAGGTCTATTTTCTCTATTAGAGCATAAGCTCCTGTAGGCAGAGACTATGCTTTGGCCACCTTCAGATTCCTGTGCCCAGCTCAGTGCTTGACATATTCTAGGTACTCCATGAATGTTTGTTGAATAAATAACAGGAAGAGGATGGTATAGACCATCTCTTAGTTCTAGATTAACAGTGAAGAGATTCTCTGTGGTAGATGCAGTATGTAAGAGAAGTGGAAAAAATCTCCCTGGAAGAATGCAAATGTTGTAGCCTCATTGTTTTTTATTAGTAGCCATTGCAGGCTGAAGTTGGGATAGGCTGAGAGAAGCATGCATAAAATAATGGTATGTTTTAAAACAAATGGTGTCTTAGATACCGTAGATGGTATACAGATGGCACATAGGAATATAACACGTAAAATACAAATTGGATGGTAATAAAGCTATGCTAAAACAAAAAGATTATCATCATTAGCAAACAGTTCTATATTCTTGTTGTGACTAGTAATTTTATTTTCAGCAGAGCATTAGCCATCTTACAGACAGCATTGTTTTAATCTTATTGATTTTTAAGTTTTATGTTAAATTTTCAAACAAGTTTTAGCTTTATGGTTCTATAAAAATTATAAGCAAATGAAGATTATATCTAGTTTCAGGTTTGAACATATTTAAGTGTTATTCTTATGAATTATTCAAATAGGATCTGTAATAAAGTTTTCACTTAATAGGAGTCAGGTTTGGGAAATGCTATCTTTCTTTGAGGGAATCTTCAATGATGGAATTTCAGACATTCCCACTGGGGGTAATTTTGAACAAGGAGGACTTTCTTCTGGTAATTCTCAAATCACAGTCTCCTCTGCTTCTGGACGGGGTCATGGGTTGAAGACTTGTTTTTTTTTTGGCAAATTATTGGAAACAAATTAAGGTTATAAAACCAACTAAGTTTATATTTTCCCCTATGTCTACTAGAAAGAAACATTTAGGCAATTTTCCAAGATCTTTCTGAATTAAGTTCAAGTAGTCTGAATATTATTTCAATAAGAGAAGAGCAACCACTGAGTATAAAGGGAATAGCTGGTTTACAGTAGATAACCTAAAACAGTAATTGAAGGGAAACTCCCAGAAGTTTTCCCCCATCTCAGGTTCAGGGCTGTGTATTTTTAGGAGAAGATAATAACCTGGTAACAAACCTGAACACTGACCAAGTTCTGAAAAATTAACTACGCTGAATATACTTAATAAGGCAGGAAAACAGGTGAGTAAATTATGAGCTTTTTTTAAAAAAATTATAAGACTTTAGAGAAAAAAGTTGCTAGCAATGTCTGGTTACCTGCGAACAAGGTTTAGGCGCTCATCTGAAAAATGGAAGCTGGAATAACAGGCTAGATTACACAAGCCAATGAATAAGATGACAGACAAAAATTCCCTGCTGTAAGTTAAATTCTCAACAAATATTTGCCAATCAATTGAATAAAACAAATTGTGTTTTCTGAAGCACTCAAATTTAAAATACTCTGTATATTAAAGCATATAATTCTATTGAGCAGTGAAGATTTGGCTTCTTAGTGTGTGTCAGGTGCTCGGCTAGCTGCTGTGGGGTATACAGAGATGACCAAAATATGGCATCTGCCTGTGCACACTCACCTTTTGGGACGGAAAGATGGAAGGTTTATAGACAATCTCAAGACAGCTTCCATAATGGCAGTGTGCGAGCCATGCCACCTAAGCAGAGAAGAGCAGGTGACCAAGTCTGCCTTTGTGTGAATGGACTGTAAAATGGGGAGTAAAGCTCTGCGGAGGAGCTAATGCTCATGACAGGTTTTGAAAGATGAGAGATATTCCAGGCAGATGTTGAAAGGTCCAGACATCAGAAACAACATCCAGTGAATTAAGGTATTACAATAGTTAGCAGTTTATGTGGCCAGCACGGTGCCCTGAATATAGTAGATACACAACAAAGACTTGTTAAACTACTGTTGAATATTAACAATAAACATGAAACATATACAATTTTCTTTATATATACTATGTAGACCATATCAGTCTCAAAAGAAACTGATGGCATTGATTTTATGTTCTTTTAATTATTGTAGGATTAGCAAAACATTAACTTTGCATTCAAAAAATAAATATTCAAAGAACATTTCTGAGTATATTTATTTTTCTTGAGTTGATGATATTGACTAATGATCTTATGAAGTGGAATTATAGCAACTGATACTTACAGGAAGTTTTCCCTCATAAAATATGTATAGAATTATTTAGAAATATTTGCCAGTGTGATTTTATGTGATGACAAATTTAGAGTATTTAGATTTTTTTCAGTCATCTGCAGGTATAATATGACTAGATAATGCAACTTAAGAATTTCTGAAACCAAAGTGATTTTAAATATAGTATTTCAATAGGTAGAAATGCTGTTTCTTTGATTATAATATTTGCATTGCTTTAACTTATAATTAAGATTCATGAGCAGTGAATGTAACAGATATTAACGGTAAAAATGTCTTCAGGAAATTGTTAATAACTAGCGGCATCTGTGACTAATGAATACTATATTGGTTTAGTCTGTGACTAATAGAATAAATGTTTTGAAAAAAATCCTTATGTTAGTATTTTATAAACAGTAATCAGGTCGTGATGAATTTGTTCCGTGAATATGGATGGGGTAACTATGAAGTTTCCTCATTCTTTTACATTTTTTTTTAACAAAGTTGATTAGCCAGTTTCAGTACTTGGTTCCAATTATGGACTATCATTGCTTATTTATTTATTTTTTATCATTTAGTGAACTAACTGAAAGCACTTCAGCTAATTGAACATCATGATCTACTGTTATGTAAGGAGATTAATTGTGCCATTTGCAAAGAAGATTGTCTATATACAATTAGCTTTCTAGCTAAGCTGCTTTTAACTGCATTTTTTTCTGTATTCTAAATTTATCAATGATCTGAATCTAATGTTGTGGGAATTTCTGAGCTATACCAGAATATTCTTAGTTCTAACAAAAAAATACATCCATCTGTTATTGAAAGTGGTTGTTGGTTTATGAATAATAGCTGTTGGTTACCTTAGTAATAAAAGCCAATATATGTTAATATATGTTAATCCTTGACCCAACACAAAGATATTATTCCTTTTTGACAATTTGAAATTTCAAATTTAACAATGGTAAAACTTTATTGGTGCCTTAAATTTGAGAGATGAATATAATATTTAACAATTTAAAGATTTTGAGAGCGATTATTAGTTCTTTATTTAGAAGTCAGAATCTATTTTATCCTTGGGTTTCAGCCTTATGGTTCCTACTGGAAATTTAATTCAGAATGTCTTGTAATCACTTTACAATCAACTTATTTAAAAATAAATTCATCTTCCTTACTACCAATCTAGCAGCTTCTTCTGACTTTCCCTTTGTTCATGACATGATCATTCCTTTAATTCTCTCCCTTATCTTTATTATATGAATTTGGTACTTGTTTCTTTGATTCTTCCTTTGCAAAACTTCAGCTCCTTATCCCTTCTTCTTTATACCCATTTTCACCACCATATTTAAACACCTAGAGAATGCTGCACTATTGTAATAACTTCTGGGTTGGCCAGAGGAAGCCTGAGAAATGCATGTGGAATCCAGATGGCTAGCCCATATGTGTGGGCAGAGGTAGAAGCCCATCCCTGAGAGGCAATGAGGAATCCAGCAGAGCACTTGTTTGAGCAATGTTGTTCATATTTTTCTGTAACGGCGAGGAAGCCACTGGTTTCATTGAGTACAAGTTCTGAAACTGATGTATAAATGTCTCTCAGGTTGAATCTACTGATGCACTTGTTAGAAATAAAAAAAAAATTGCAAGCATGCCTCAGAGATACTTCAGGTTCAGTTCCAGACCACCACAATAAGGAAAACATGGCAAAAAAGTGAGTCACATGAATTTTTTAGTCCCAGTGCATATCAAAGTTATGTTTACACTATACTATGGTCTAGTTAGTGTGCAATGGCATTACGTCTAAAAAAACCAGTGTACATATTTTAGTTAAAAAAATACTTCGTTGACCCCGTCTCTACTAAAAATACAAAAAATTAGCCAGGCATGGTGGCATGCACCTGTAGTCCCAGCTACTCCGGAGGGTGAGGCAGGAGAATCGCTTGAACCTGGGAGGCGGAGGTTGCAGTGAGCAGAGATCGCCCCACCGCACTCCGAGGTCGCCCCACTGCACTCCAAGATCGCTCCACCGCACTCCAGCCTGGGCGACAGAACGAGACTCCGTCTCAAAACAAAACAAAACAACAACAACAATAACTGTTGATTTAAAAAAGTTAGCATTCTTTTGAGCCTTCTGCAAGTCATAATCTTTTTGCTGTTAAAGAGTCTTGCTGGTAGAGAGCAGCCTTAATGTTGATGGCTGCTGACTGACCAGGGCAGCTGTTGCTGAAGGTTGGGGGGATGTGGCAATTTCTTAAAACAAGATAGCAATGGAGTTTTCCTCATCGACTGACTCTTCCTTCCACAAAATATTTTTCTGTAGCATGCAATGCCGTTTGATAGCATTTTACTTCATATTAGAACTTCTTTCAAAATTGGAGTCAATCATTTCACACCTTGCTGCTGCTTTATCAAATCAATTTGTATCATATTCTTAACCCTTTGTTGTCATTTCAACAATATCCACAGCATCTTCACCAGGAGTAGTTTCCATCTCAAGTAACCATTATTATTATTATTATTATTTTCTCATCTATAAGAAGCAACTCCTTATCTGTTCAAATGTTATCATGAGATTGCAGCAATTCAGTCACATCTTCAGGCTCCACTTCTAATTCTAGTTCTCTTGCTAATTCCACCCCATCTGCTGTTATTTCCTCCACTGAGTCTTGAATTTCTTAGTCATCCGTGAGGGTTGCGATCAACTTCTTTCAAATTCCTATTATGTTGATATTTTGACCTCTCTTGTTCTTATTGGCATTCAGAATGGTGAATCCTTTCCAGAAGATTTCCAATTTGCTTTGCTTAGATCCATCAGAGGAGTCACTATCTATGGCAGCTATAGCCTTATAAATGTATTTCTTAAATAATAAGACTTGAATGTTGAAATTACTCCTTGATCTACGCATGGACTACAGAATGGCTGCTGTGTTAGGAGGCATGAAAACAACATTCATGTCCTTGTACAGCTCTATTAGAGCTCTTAAGTGACCAGGTGCATTGTCAATAAGCAGTAATATTTTGAAAGGGATCTCTTTTTTTTTTTTTTCTGGTCAGTAGGTCTCAAGGTAGGCTTCAAATATTTAGGAAACCATGCTGTAAACAGATGTGCTGTCATCCAGGCTTTGTTGTTCCATTTGTAGATCACAGGCAGAGTAGATTTAACATAATTCTTAAGGGCCCTAGGATTTTTGGAGTGGTGAATGGGCACTGGCCTCAACATAAAGTTACCAGCAGCATTAGCCCTTAACAAGAGAGTCAGCCAGTTCTTTGAAACTTTGAGGCCAGGCATTGATTTCTCCTCTTTATCTATGAAAGTCCTAGATGGCATCTTCTTCCAATAGAAGGCTGTTTTGTCACCACTGAAAATCTATTGTTTAGTGTGGCCAATTTCATCAGTGATCTCGGCTAGATCTTCTGGATAACAAGATGCAGATTCTACATCAGCAGTTATGGCTACACCTTGCATTTTTATGGTATGGAGATGGCTTTTTTTCCTTAAACCACATGAGCCAAGTTCTGCTAGCTTCAAACTTTTCTTCTGCAGCTTCCTCACCTCTCTCAGCCTTCATTGCATTGAGGACAGTTAGGGCTTTAATCTGTATTAGACATTGGTTTAAGGGAATGCTGGGACTGGTCTGACGTATTCAGACCACTGAAACTTTTTTCATATCAGGAGTAAGGCTGTTTTGCTTTCTTATCATTTGTGTGTTCATTAGAGTGGCACTTTTAATTTCCTTCCATAATTTTTCTTTTGCATTCAGAACTTGGCAAACTGATGCAAGAGGCCTAGATTTCCTCCTTTCTTGGCTTTTTATATGCCTTCCTTACAGAGCTTAATCATGTCTAGCTTTTGATTTTAAGTGAGAGACATGTGACTTTGCATTCACTTGAATACTTAGAGGCCATCACAGGGTTATTAATTCACCAATATTGTTGCGTCTCAGGGAATAGGGAGGCATGAGGAAAGGGAGAGAGACGGGAAATGGCAGGTTGGTGGAGCAGTCAGAATACATACATTTATCAATTAAGTTCACCGTCTTATACAGGCATAGTTTGTGGCAGCCCAAAATAATTACATTAGTTACATCAAAGATCACTTATCATGATTACCATCACAAATATAATGGTAATGAAAGTTTGAAATATTGAATTACCAAAATGTGACACAGAGACACAAAGTTAGCACATGCTGTTGGAAAAACAGTGCCCACAGACTTGCTCAACACATCTTCAATTTATACACGATATCTGTGAAGCACAATAAAATGAAGTATGCCTATCCTTTGAAATTTACAAGAAAGTTGCAAGAACACTACAAAGAAATCAGTATCTGCTCCATCAGGATTTTCTAGTTTGATAACATTTTACATTTTACTGTGTTTGTGTACTCCCTCTCACTCTCTTTTTGTATAGCAATTATCATCAATCCTTTCCTGAACCATCTGAGAGCAGGTTGCAAACATGATGTCCCATCACTCTCAAGTATTCCAGTGTGATATAATCATCATTCAACCCCCAAGTCAGGAAATCAACATTGATATAACACTACCATGCAATCCACAGACTTTGTTTAGATTTTGCCAACTGTCTCAAAAATGTTCCCTTTTCCTTTCTGATCTAGGATCCAATATAAGATAGGTTCTTCTGTTCCTTGGTATCCACAGGGGACTGGTTCCAGGACCCCTGCAGATACTAAAATCATGAATGCTCAAGCTTCTTATATAAAATGCTGTATTATTTGCATATAACCTATGTACATTCTTCCATATACTTTAAATCATCTTTAGAATACTTACAATACCCAATACAATGTAAATGCTATGTAAGTAGTTGTTATACTGCATTTTTAAATGTATTATTTTTATTTTTGTATTGTTACTTTTTATCTTTTAGAATATTTTCGCTCCATGGTTGGTTGAATCTGCAGATACGGAACTCATGGATATAGAAGTATTGTATCTCAAATGAAATACAGTACTGACTATTTTATTTGCCTGCCATGCCTCTTCAGTGTCTTTCAATCTGGAATGGATCCTCTGTCTTTTCCTGTCTTTCATGACAGTTTAAAAAAGCACCAGCCTTTCTTTCTATAGGACGACATCATCTATTTTATATATTGTGTCAAATTAATATTTCTAAAAAGGTGAATTATGTTTTTGAAACAGTCTCAGGTAGGTCCCATACTGGCTCTCTAATACCTACAGTTTAGTTTGGAGGTCAGTAAGTTTCCAAACATTGCTTCTGTTACTCCTATGACATTTATTATGTATTGCCCCATATTAGTCTTGTGGTTTTTGATTTGTGGATGCATTAATTCAGTATTAAATGATTCAGGAAACATAATCATCAATTATATTGAAGGCCAGACACATTACATATGTTATTTCACTTAATACCTTCTCAGATTTTATTATTACCCTCAATATTCAGATATAAAAATTAAAACTTAAAGGAATTAAGTAATTTGCCCAGTTACACAGTGAATAAACAGCAAAGCTGGAACTCTAATGTCAAAGCTCTATTGCTTTTGAAAACCTATTTATTGAGCATCAGAGATATAAAGATTGAGACACCCTGTTTTTCTTTTTTTTAACTTTTAAAATATGATGGAATTTATAATAACTTTTCTCCTGGGCTTTCTGTAAATACAGGGAGAAATCGGAATTCTATACAGAAATTTACAAATTCACTTTTTCTTTACTTCTCCAAATTGATTATGTTGGGTAATACCTTTCTTTTTTTAAAAATTTTACTTTAAGTTCCAGGATGCATGTGCAGAACGTGCAGGGTTTTTTTTCTTTTATTATTATACTTTAAGTTTTAGGGTACATGTGCACATTGTGCAGTTTAGTTACATAAGTATACATGTGCCACGCTGGTGCGCTGCACCCACTAACTCGTCATTTAGCATTAGGTATATCTCCCAATGCTATCCCTCCCCCGTCCCCCCACCCCACAACAGTCCCCAGAGTGTGATGTTCCCCTTCCTGTGTCCATGTGATCTCATTGTTCAATTCCCACCTATGAGTGAGAACATGCGGTGTTTGGTTTTTTGTTCTTGCGATAGTTTGCTGAGAATGATGATTTCCAATTTCATCCATGTCCCTAAAAAGGACATGAACTCATCCTTTTTATGGCTGCATAGTATTCCATGGTGTATATGTGCCACATTTTCTTAATCCAGTCTATCATTGTTGGACATTTGGGTTGGTTCCAAGTCTTTGCTATTGTGAATAGTGCCGCAATAAACATACGTGTGCATGTGTCTTTATAGCAGCATGATTTAAAGTCCTTTGGGTATATATCCAGTAATGGGATGGCTGGGTCAAATGGTATTTCTAGTTCTAGGTCCCTGAGGAATCGCCACACTGACTTCCACAATGGTTGAACTAGTTTACAGTCCCACCAACAGTGTAAAAGTGTTCCTATTTCTCCACATCCTCTCTAGCACCTGTTGTTTCCTGACTTTTTAATGATTGCCATTCTAACTGGTGTGAGATGGTATCTCATTGTGGTTTTGATTTGCATTTCTCTGATGGCCAGTGATGATGAGCATTTTTTCATGTGTTTTTTGGCTGCATAAATGTCTTCTTTTGAGAAGTGTGTGTTCATGTCCTTTGCCCACTTTTTGATGGGGTTGTTTGTTTTTTTCTTGTAAATTTGTTTGAGTTCATTGTAGATTCTGGATATTAGCCCTTTGTCAGATGAGTAGGTTGCAAAAATTTTCTCCTATTTTGTAGGTTGCCTGTTCACTCTGATGGTAGTTTCTTTTGCTGTACAGAAGCTCTTTAGTTTAATTAGATCCCATTTGTCAATTTTGTCTTTTGTTGCCATTGCTTTTGGTGTTTTAGACATGAAGTCCTTGCCCGTGCCTATGTCCTGAATGGTATTGCCTAGGTTTTCTTCTAGGGTTTTTATGGTTTTAGGTCTAACGTTGAAGTCTTTAATCCATCTTGAATTGATTTTTGTATAAGGTGAAAGGAAGGGATCCAGTTTCAGCTTTCTACCTATGGTTAGCCAGTTTTCCCAGCACCATTTATTAAATAGGGAATCCTTTCCCCGTTGCTTGTTTTTCTCAGGTTTGTCAAAGATCAGATAGTTGTAGATATGCGGCGTTATTTCTGAGGGCTCTGTTCTGTTCCATTGATCTATATCTCTGTTTTGGTACCAGTACCATGCTGTTTTGGTTACTGTAGCCTTGTAGTATAGTTTGAAGTCAGGTCGTGTGATGCCTCCAGCTTTGTTCTTTTGGCTTAGGATTGACTTGGTGATGCGGGCTCTTTTTTGGTTCCATATAAACTTTAGAGTAGTTTTTTCCAATTCTGTGAAGAAAGGCATTGGTAGCTTGATGGGGATGGCATTGATCTGTAAATTACCTTGGGCAGTATGGCCATTTTCACGATATTGATTCATCATACCCATGAGCATGGAATGTTCTTCCATTTGTTTGTATCCTCTTTTATTTCATTGAGCAGTGGTTTGTAGTTCTCCTTGAAGAGGTCCTTCACATCCCTTGTAAGTTTGATTCCTAGGTATTTTATTCTCTTTGAAGCAATTGTGAATGGGAGTTCACTCATGATTTGGCTCTCTGTTTGTCTGTTGTTGGTGTATAAGAATGCTTGTGATTTTTGTACATTGATTTTGTATCCTGAGACTTTGCTGAAGTTGCTTATCAGCTTAAGGAGATTTTGGGCTGAGACAATGGGGTTTTCTAGATATACAATCCTGTCATCTGCAAACAGGGACAATTTGACTTCCTCTTTTCCTAATTGAATACCCTTTATTTCCTTCTCCTGCCTAATTGCCCTGGCCAGAACTTCCAACACTATGTTGAATAGGAGTGGTGAGAGAGGGCATCCCTGTCTTGTGCCAGTTTTCAAAGGGAATGCTTCCAGTTTTTGCCCATTCAGTATGATATTGGCTGTGGGTTTGTCATAGATAGCTCTTAATATTTTGAAATACGTCCTATCACTACTTAATTTATTGAGAGTTTTTAGCATGAAGGGTTGTTGAATTTTGTCAAAGGCCTTTTCTGCATCTATTGAGATAATCATGTGGTTTTTGTCTTTGGTTCTGTTTATACGCTGGATTACATTTATTGATTTGCGTATATTGAACCAGCCTTGCATCCCAGGGATGAAGCCCACTTGATCATGGTGGATAAGCTTTTTAATGTGCTGCTGGATTCGTTTTGCCAGTATTTTATTGAGGATTTTTGCATCAATGTTCATCAAGGATATTGGCCTAAAATTCTCTTTTTTGGTTGTGTCTCTGCCAGGCTTTGGTATCAGAATGATGCTGCCCTCATAAAATGAGTTAGGGAGGATTCCCTCTTTTTCTGTTGATTGGAATAGTTTCAGAAGGAATGGTACCAGTTCCTCCTTGTACCTCTGGTAGAATTCGGCTGTGAATCCATCTGGTCCTAGACTCTTTTTGGTGGGTAAGCTATTGATTATTGCCACAATTTCAGATCCTGTTATTGGTCTATTCAGAGATTCAACTTCTTCCTGGTTTAGTCTTGGGAGAGTGTATGTGTCGACGAATTTATCCATTTCTTCTAGATTTTCTAGTTTATTTGCGTAGAAGTGTTTGTAGTATTCTCTGATGGTAGTTTGTATTTCTGTGGGATCGGTGGTGATATCCCCTTTATCATTTTTATTGCATCTATTTGATTCTTCTCTCTTTTTTTCTTTCTTAGTCTTGCTAGTGGTCTATCTATTTTGTTGATCCTTTCAAAAAACCAGCTCCTGGATTCATTAATGTTTTGAAGGGTTTTTTGTGTCTCTATTTCCTTCAGTTCTGCTCTGATTTTAGTTATTTCTTACCTCCTGCTAGCTTTTAAATGTGTTTGCTCTTGCTTTTCTAGTTCTTTTAATTGTGATGTTAGGTTGTCAATTTTGGATCTTTCTCCTGTCGGCATTTAGTGCATAAATTTCCCTCTACACACTGCTTTGAATGTGTCCCAGAGATTCTGGTATGTTGTGTCTTGGTTCTCGTTGGTTTCAAAGAACATCTTTATTTCTGCCTTCATTTCTTTATGTACCCAGTAGTCATTCAGGAGCAGGTTGTTCAGTTTCCATGTAGCTGAGCGGTTTTGAGTGAGATTCTTAATCCTGAGTTCTAGTTTGATTGCACTGTGGTCTGAGAGATAGTTTGTTATAATTTCTGTTCTTTTACCTTTGCTGAGGAGAGCTTTACTTCCAAGTATGTGGTCAATTTTGGAATAGGTGTGGTGTGGTGCTGAAAAAAATGTATATTCTGTTGATTTGGGGTGGAGAGTTCTGTAGATGTCTATTAGGTCTGCTTGGTGCAGAGCTGAGTTCAATTCCTGGGTATCCTTGTTGACTTTCTGTCTCGTTGATCTATCTAATGTTGACAGTGGGGTGTTAAAGTCTCCCATTATTATTGTGTGGGAGTCTAAGTCTCTTTGTAGGTCACTCAGGACTTGCTTTATGAATCTGGGTGCTCCTGTATTGGGTGCATATATATTTAGGATAGTTAGCTCTTCTTGTTGAATTGATCCCTTTACCAATATGTAATGGCCTTCTTTGTCTCTTTTGATCTTTGTTGGTTTAAAGTCTGTTTTATCAGAAACTAGGATTGCAACCCCTGCCTTTTTTTGTTTTCCCTTGGCTTGGTAGATCTTCCTCCATCCTTTTATTTTGAGCCTATGTGTGTCTCTGCACGTGAGATGGGTTTCCTGAATACAGCACACTGATGGGTCTTGACTCTTTATCCAGTTTGCCAGTCTGTGTCTTTTAATTGGAGCATTTAGTCCATTTACATTTAAAGTTAATATTGTTATGTGTGAATTTGATCCTGTCATTATGATGTTAGCTGGTTATTTTGCTCGTTAGTTGATGCAGTTTCTTCCTAGTCTCGATGGTTGTTACATTTTGGCATGATTTTGCAGTGGCTGGTACCGGTTGTTCCTTTCCATGTTTAGCGCTTCCTTCAGGAGCTCTTGTAAAGCAGACCTGGTGGTGACAAAATCTCTCGGCATTTGCTTGTCTGTAAAGTATTTTATTTCTCCTTCACTTATGAAGCTTAGTTTGGCTGGATATGAAATTCTGGGTTGAAAATTCTTTTCTTTAAGAATGTTGAATATTGGCCCCCACTCTCTTCTGGCTTGTAGGGTTTCTGCTGAGAGATCCGCTGTTAGTCTGATGGGCTTCCCTGTGAAGGTAACCCGACCTTTCTTTCCGGCTGCCCTTAACATTTTTTCCTTCATTTCAACTTTGGTGAATCTGACAACTATATGTCTTGGAGTTGCTCTTCTCGAGGAGTATCTTTGTGGTGTTCTCTGTATTTCCTGCATCTGAACGTTGGCCTGCCTTGCTAGATTGGAGAAGTTCTCCTGGATAATATCCTGCAGAGTGTTTTCCAACTTGGTTCCATTCTCCCCGTCACTTTCAGGTACACCAATCAGACGTAGATTTGGTCTTTTCACATAGTCCCATATTTCTTGGAGGCTTTGCTCATTTCTTTCTATTCTTTTTTCTCTAAACTTTCCTTCTCGCTTCATTTCATTCATTTCATCTTCCATTGCTGATACCCTTTCTTCCAGTTGATCGCATCGGCTCCTGAGGCTTCTGCTTTCTTCACGTAGTTCTCAAGCCTTGGTTTTCAGCTCCATCAGCTCCTTTAAGCACTTCTCTGTATTGATTATTCTAGTTATACATTCTTCTAAATTTTTTTCGAAGTTTTCAACTTCTTTGCCTTTGGTTTGAATGTCCTCCCGTAGCTCAGAGTAATTTGATCGTCTGAAGCCTTCTTCTCTCAGCTCGTCAAAGTCGTTCTCCATCCAGCTTTGTTCCATTGCTGGTGAGGAACTGTGTTCCTTTGTGGGAGGAGAGGCACTCTGATTTTTAGAGTTTCCAGTTTTTCTGTTCTGTTTTTTCCCCATCTTTGTGGTTTTATCTACTTTTGGTCTTTGATGATGGTGATGTACAGATGGGTTTTTGGTGTGGATGTCCTTTCTGTTTGTTAGTTTTCCTTCTAACAGAGAGGACCGTCAGCTGCAGGTCTGTTGGAGTACTCTGCTGTGTGAGGTGTCAGTGTGCCCCTGCTGGGGGGTGCCTCCCAGTTAGGCTGCTCGGGGGTCAGGGGTCAGTGACCCACTTGAGGAGGCAGTCTGCCCATTCTCAGATCTCCAGCTGTGTACTGGGAGAACGACTGCTCTCTTCAAAGCTGTCAGACAGGGACATTTAAGTCTGCAGAGGTTACTGCTGTCTTTTTGTTTGTCTGTGCCCTGCCCCCAGAGGTGGAGCCTACAGAGGCAGGCAGGCCTCCTTGAGCTGTGGTGGGCTCCACCCAGTTCGAGCTTCCTGGCTGCTTTGTTTACCTAATCAAGCCTAGGCAATGGCGGGCGCCCCTCCCCCAGCCTCGCTGCTGCCTTGCAGTTTGATCTCAGACTGCTGTGCTAGCAATCAGCGAGACTCCGTGGGGTAGGACCCTCCGAGCCGGGTGCGGGATATAATCTCGTGGTGCGCCGTTTTTCAAGCCTGTCGGAAAAGCACAGTATTCGGGTGGGAGTGACCCGATTTTCCAGGTGCCATCCGTCACCCCTTTCTTTGACTAGGAAAGGGAACTCCCTGACCCCTTGCCCTTCCCGAGTGAGGCAATGCCTCACCCTGCTTCAGCTCGCACACGGTGCGTGCACCCACTGACCTCTGCCCACTGTCTGGCACTCCCTAGTGAGATGAACCCGGTACCTCAGATGGAAATGCAGAAATCACCCATCTTCTGCGTCGCTCACGCTGGGAGCTGTAGACCGGAGCTGTTCCTATTTGGCCATCTTGGCTCATCCACGGCAGGTTTGTTACATAGGTATACATGTGCCATGGTGGTTTGCTGCACCTATCAACACTTCATCTAGATTTTAAGCCCCGAGTGCATTAGGTATTTGTCATAATGCTCTCCCTCCCCTTTCCTCCCATCCCGACAACAGACCCCAGTGTGTGATGTTCCCCTCCCTGTGTCCATGTGTTCTCATTGTTCAACTCCCACTTATGAGTGAGAACATGTGGTGTTTGGTTTTCTGTTCCTGTGTTAGTTTGCTGAGGATGATGATTTCCAGCTTCATCCATGTCCCTACAAAGGAAATGAATTCATTCTTTCTTATGGCTGCATAGTATTCCATGGAGACACCCTGTTTTTCAAGAGCTCACAGTTTAGTGGAGGGTATAGGCATGCTGATGAACAATATAAGCATCGAGGTGGAGGGAATATCATCCATCCATTTTCAGTCCTTGCAGTCAGTGCCTTTTAATATGTAGGCAAATGATATGTCCTGTTAAATAAATAAGTATATTAATGAAAAGGAGTTTAAAAGCATCCAAATTAGTTACCTAATTATACCTAATATTTGCAAATGTGTTTTAACCTGAAGCATACTTTAATCTGAATATTCAGTGAAAATAGCCTGCATTTGAAACTATGTATAATTCTAAAACAATTGACACTTTTCCTATTGGTTGTAGATTAAACCTACATAAGGACATAAATGCAGAGAATTTTCATGGTTATGGTAAACCTTTATAACAAATTTTTAAGTGACTCTTCTTGTGGGGCCTGTAATACCTGAGCTCAATTACTGCAATTAATTTATAAGATATTTTCTAATTTATTCACCTCATACTTTTTGTAGGGTATAACCAATTATGTAATTCAATTGATGCAAAGTTTCTGTTATGTCTATTTGTGATTTTACAGGATACTTGTAACTAAAGGGTTTATGACTATCAACTCATTCATCCCTTGGTCTCTAGGCAGTGTCCCAGAAGGAAACTTGTTTATATTATTATGGAAATCTCTAACAATGAGCTCACTTTCTCTTCTTAGCATTTTAATACTTACTATATTTTTTATTTGGATTAAAGTTGGAACATAATTTCAACTTTGTGGAACTTTATGAGTCACTAGAAGGAGAAACTTGACCTAGCAGGGAAAATAGAGGACTTGATATTGGAGAATGTTTCCTAAAGAGCCAGTTTAAGCATTGATTAACTGCAAATTTTGGCAACTCACAACTTATATAAACTGTAGTCTTTTCCCCTACATAAAGGAGAGAGGCATGTCTCCTTTATAGTATACCCCTTCTGTAATTAAATCTCTTGATACTTAATCAAATGCTATGTTTTTGATACTGAGCTACAACTTTGAAAATGCTTCATAATAGAATTTTAATCATAATTATGAATAATAGGTTAAAAAGAAAAATTAGCACATATTGAACACCTTATAGCAGGAACACTAAAAATAGGTTATTCTGGTCCATTTGCATATATATAACTAACTGATTAACAAGGTTTTCTTGTTAAACTTCGTTGTTATGATACATCAGGATACTATTTTAAAATCATTTTCATCAAGCATTTGCTTAGTATTTATTATAGAGGAGCTCAAGCTTATTCTACAAACACATATTGAAACCATGAGATATCACTAACTACCCACCAGAATTGCTATACAAATGGGAATGTAAGTCTTACGGCCACTTTCGGAGACTGGCAGTTTCTAATACAGTAAAACACGTGTCTGTTCCGTTGCTTAGCAATTCTACTCCTAGAAACACACCCAAGAGAAATGAATGCTTAGGTCCACATAAAGACTTGTATGGTAATGTTCAGAGCAGATTTTGTAAATAATTAGTTCCAAAATGGAAATAATACAAATGTTCATCATCATGAAAATAGTTAAAATTGTGGTCTGTTTATACAAAGAAATATCTTGAAACGATCAAAAGGAACAGACAACTGATACATGCAACAACAGGAAAACATCTTTAAGACATTTTGTTGTGAGAAAGAAGCCAGACACAAAATAATATATTCTTAATGATTTCATTTATATGAAGTAAAAGAATAGATAAAGCTCATCTTTGCTGATAAAAATGAGAATACAGGTTGCCTTTACATGATGGGGTGGAGTTGAGGCTATGGGGGGAACATTGAGATGAAAGAAGCAAGAATGAACTTTCTGTGGTGGTGGAAATATTCTATATCTTGATCTGAGTGATGATAAAATGGATGTATTATTTATGTCAAAATAGTGAAGTCTACATTTAAGATTTATGCATTTTATTGCATATTAATTATGATTCAATAAAGTACTGTGAGCACTAAAGTATTTATTTTAATTGCTTTCTACTGCTAGACATTAATCTGTGTCTGGATTAATCAGATAGAGTCCTGGACTTGAGAAGTTCACATCCCATTGGAGGTGGGGAGTGAAAGGGTAGGTATAGATACATAATTATATTAAAACTATAAGGGAGGTATGTATACTGCACATGGCTAGCACAAAATATGGCACAAGTTATTTATTTGTTGCATGGTGTTTTCAGAAGGCTTCCAGAAGCTGACTCTTGAGCACTGAGTAGAAACTTGGGTGGAAGTTTCATATTGGCAAGGGAAGTAGAGAGAAACTCAGTTGCATGGGGCTACTGAGGGGAGCATTGCAGGCAAAAGAAAGATGACTATAAATTGTAAGAGACTGAGCTGAATTTGTATAAATCTTAGTTTATCCTCCAGAATTTGTTTTTTTGTGGAGTAAATTTCCTTTGTTTTCTGTTCGGTCAAATTAAGGGAAACAGCTTAAATCTCTGAGTTGGTTATTTATTGCTTTATTTTTAAAAATCACCTTAACAGTTAGTACCTCAAAAGCACAATCATTTAATTTATCTAACAATTCTGTGGACCAGCTTGGCTAATCTCTGGGTTCTCTTGTGCATTCGTGGCCATGAGGCAGGTCAGCTGGGACTGGCAGCTGGTCAATTTAGGGCAGCACTACTCACAGACGAGTGGTTGTCAGGCTTTTGACCTGGCTTCCTGATTCTCTTTCATGTGGCCTGGCACTCTCCAGCTGGCTTGGGTTCTTTTACATGGTGGGCTCAGGGTATCATGTGCAGCAAGAAATCAGGCCTCTATATCCGAGTTCTTTTCATGTATTTTACAGCACTTTTGTTAATATTCCATTTTGTCAAAGCAAGTCATATGCTCAAACCATGTTCAAAATTAGAAAGGTAGACTCTGTCTTTTGGAGGGAAGGGAAACATTTAATAGAATTTTTTTGGTAACCTATATAAAAATTTCCATTCAAGGATTTACTTTATATATTTACTTTCCTAAAGGTGTTTTTTGTTTTTTGTTTTCTGAAAATACTTTTTAATAGGAACTTCTAGGCAAGGTAATTTGTAAAGAGGTAGCTAAGTAATAGCATCAAGCTGTGCTGTAGAATTTGTAACGGTTTCAGCTTAAAAAAGAGAAGACTAGCTGGATTGAGTAAGTGTTCAGAAAATTTTTGCAAACTGGAGATAAACCTATTTTGGGCATATTAGAAACTGTTTCCATTCTTATGTTAATTAAGGTTCTTTTTATTTCAGATAAGATAATCCCAGTTCAAATTAGATTAACCAAAAAGGGGAATTTATTAAAGGGATATTGGGGTGACTCATGGATCCCAGGGAGAGTGTTATCTTGCTGTTGGGTGACTTACAGGCTTCTGTCTTCTCTAATTCTCATCTGGTAAATTTTTTTTTATTTTGCTTCTCAATCTACATGACAGAAATGGCTGCCAACAATACCTAGCAGATAACATGTGTATAATTCAGATTCCTAGAGGGAGAAAATGTAACATGAAAACTATAAAACGATGTTACAAGACTATACCTGTATCCCAGTCAATTGGAGCTTTATTTTATTATGGTTGAATCAATATTTGACAAATTCTTTATACATAGTAAATAATACTGCACTTAATTTTAGCTATAAACCAACAGCCACAAATTTCAAACAATATGGAAATATATTGTAGATACTGAAAGGTCTCCAGGTTCTACTCTCCACCTTCATCCTCACCCCATCAATAGTTTGGCACATATTTTCTCAATTCATATATATATATGTATGTATCTATATATATGTAGGAGAAAGAGAGGGAATAATAATAATAATAAGCAATATTAAAAGAAACATAAGAGATATCATTGGCTAAGGTTTGACAAATGTCTAGGCAATTTTTCTATATTAGCACTGATTCTTACAAAACAGCCCGTGAAGGCAGTTATTATTGTCTTTATTTTGCCTATAATAAAACAGACTAGGAATGAGCGAATAACTTATTTAAAATCACAGCAAAGGAAGAGAGCCAGGACTTTAACTTAGGTCTGTCTGATTCAAAACTTGTGCTCTTTCCACAATAATAAGAGTAATAGTCATCATTAATGAACCCTTACTATGTACCCAAACTTTAAAAGATTTTTTTTTTTTTTTTTTTTTTTTTTTTTTACAAAACTCAATGAGATAACAATAATCATTCCTCTTTTAAACGGGAGGTGAGGTTTGCTAATGACAGAGCCATGATTCATACCCAGGACTTTAAGTCTCCAAAGCTTCTGCTTTTTTCTCTACATTCTTACACTGTAGTATTTTAGTAAAGTAGCATTCTGTATCTCAACACATTATTATGCATTGCATATTCTTTAAGAAATTGTTTGAATAGTCATTCAGTGGGTGTCCACTCCTGTGCTCACTCTAATAGATGGATGGTGCTTAAGAAGGATTCTTGGGACTCTGGCTCAGAGCATTGAGATGTGATAGACCAGTGACATCTGTCCTGTGTATGGAAGGAGAGGAATTGTGGCCTCAGTCTCCAGATTTGCCATCCCTGCATGATTACCTCAAGATGACATAAGATTACTAGTTATTAATTAATTATACTTCTACAATGATTGTTTTTTATTCAAATGACCTAATAAAAGAAAACTTAAAACTCTAGTTATAATAAAAGAAGGAACCATCTACAAAGACAAAGGAAGAGAGCTAGGATTTGAATTTAACCATATAATAATTCTCAGATAGAATTCCATATATAGCCATTTTTAATATTATATATACTAAAGACAAAAATAATTCAGTATAATCAGACCAACAGCTTTATTCATGCAGCCTGCTTCATTTCATTGTAGTGTTATTCTTTATAGAAAGATAGAAAATTATCACCTTCTTCTGTAATAATTTTCTGCTCCTCAGTCTGATTTGTGTGCTGCCAGATTATCTTAACTGTTTGTAGGTCTTTAAGTTAGGAATTAATTTATAGTTAAAAGACTAACTTTAATCAGTATTTCAATTGGGTAGAATATTTGATCTTGTTTTAATTTGGTTTGATCTTGTTTTAATTTGGTACTTTGGCTTTGTGAGTGTAGATAGGTCTGGAAAATAGAAGGAAGTTGGCATGAATACATGAGAGGAATGACAGTCCAGTATTAAAGGCCAGGTAATTGCCTTCACACAGTCCTCTCCTTGGTGCCTAGAGTGAATTGCTTTAGTTGTAGTATGAATTTCAATAATTGTTTCAAGCAAAACAAGGGGAAGGTAAGCATGTTTTCCACTTGGCTACTTTGTGCAAAATAACTGGCAGAGATTGCTAGAAAAAGTTTGATTTTAGGGGGAAGAATTTAACGATTTCACTTTAGGAAAAAGCACAGGAGAGAGTTTGGGAATTAGAATGCGTAGGTTATGGTCCTAGTTCAATAAGTTAATGCCATTGATCTTCGTAAGTCATTTATAATTTCTTAGCCTCAATCTTTCTTTGTCTTCTTTAATGTAAGCTGTAATATGTATGTGTGTAATATATTTAAATGCAGAAAACAAATTTTCAATCTGACAAATAAGTATAAAGATCTATGAAACCACTAACAAGGTCAACAAATAAATGTCAAAACACCCCAGAAGAACTTGCTCTCATTTGTCCCTTCCAGACAATCATCTACTCCCCCACCATTCCACCAGGAGTGACCACTGTCCTGACTTTTATCATCATCCCTTTTTGACTTTTCTTTGTAGTTTTACCACTCATACTTGCATTTATAAATAAGAATTTTGCTGTGTTTGAACATTATATAAATGGATGTTTATTTGTTGAATATAATTACATATATGAGACAAATTTTGTTAATCATGTTGCTCAAGTCTCCCATATCCTTAGATTTGGTTATCCTGAAATCTGTTGGGCTTCGTAAATCTGTGACTTCGTGTCTGTGACAGACAACCTCCAAATGGTTCCCAGTGATCCCTGCCTCTTGGAGTTCACACCTTTAGGCACTTCCCTCTGACATTTGCAAGGGTTGGTTTGGGTAATCAATAGAATATGGCAGAGTGCCTTCTGAGATTAGGTCTTGGCTCCTCTGTTTATCTTACTCCTGCTCTCTCTTGGATCATTTTCTCTGGGCAAGTTGGTTGCCATGTTGTGAGCAGCCCCCTTGAAAGGCCCATGTGATGATGAATTGAAACCTCCTGTCAACAGCCATGTGAGTGACCTAGGAAGCAGATCCTGCAGCCCAGTCATGCTTCAGGTGACTGCAGCCCCAGCCACTATCTTGCCTGTAACCTCATGACAGGCTCTGAGCTAGAACAACACAGCTAAGTCACCTCTGGCTTCCTGATCTTATCTTTGTAAAATAGTGAATGTTCACTGTTTAAGTCACTATGTTTTGTTATGCAACAATAGATAACTCATACAGTGTTTTTCATAATTTCTGGAAAATTTCCAACCACATCTATACTAGTATTTCTCCTGCTGTGTTCTATTTTCTTTTTTGGTTCTTCTCATTAAAAAAAAAAAAAAATCTAGGCTGGGCGCAGTGGCTCATGCCTGTAATCACAGCACATTGGGAGGCTGAGGCGGGGGAATCGCGAGGTCAGGAGATCGAGACCATCCTGGCTAACAAGGTGAAACCCAGTCTCTACTAAAAATACAAAAAAATTAGCCCAGCATGGTGGCATGTGCCTGTAGTCCCAGCTACTTGAGAGGCTGAGGCAGGAGAATCGCTTGAACCCAGGAGGCAGAGGTTGCTGTGAGTCGTGATCATGCCACTGCACTCCAGCCTGGGTGACACAGCAAGACTCCGTCTCAAAAAAAAAAAAAAAAAAAAAAGAAACTCTAGGTTAGTTACTTTCCTTCTTTATTTTTCATTTTGTTTTGTCTCTTTGTGCTCCATTCTATTAGTTTGGCGCAAAAGTAATCGCAATTTTTGCCATTACGTTTAATAGATAATTTCTTCTTACTTACTGAACTTCATCAAATCTAAGACACCATTGAGTTTAAGAGAAACAAACTAAGACAAAATGTTTTCTTATCACATTGATGTAAAATAAAACATATACAATTTCAAGGATATTGAGATAAAAATAGTTTTAAAATCAATTAAATTGTGTATCATTCAGTTCATAAATTTCATCTCAGCTGTGTCTTCTCTATTTCTAAACCAAGTGCAATTTTAGTTTTTAATTTTGTTTATTAAATTTAAATTTTAAAATATTAAATTTTAAAATTTAATATTATTAAAAGTTAATATTATTCTTTTTTTCAAATATCGTTGGTCACTTTTTACATTTCCCTTTTTCCATTTCTTCAGATTTGTATTTTTTAAATGTTATAATTATAAGTGTAGTTTTTTTATAGTCTGTGTTGGAGTGTCCCCAAGACCACCTCCAGGTTCAGTGATTTGCTAGAAGGAGTCACGGCATTCATTATACAGTCATACTCATAACTAAGACTTATTACAGTAAAAGAATACACCACAAAATCAGCAAAGGGGAACAGGTACATGAGTAGTCTGGAGGAAAACAAGAACAAGGTTCCAAGGGTTTTCTCCCAGTGGAGAAACATGGGACACACTTCTCATAGCAATGAGTCATGACCACACATATGAATGTTGAATGTTACTAACAATGGAAGTTCTTTAGAAACTCAGTGCTCAGGGTTTTTAATTGGGGGTGATCATATGGGCAACCTCTGCCTGGCACATACACAGACTCTCAGAAGGAGGACCGGAGTTCAGCATAAACCATACTGTTTGCACAAACAGTTTAGGCACAATGAGCTACTCTTACCAATGAGAGATGGTGGGAATCCTCCCAAGGTACAAGTTCCCATACACCAGCCAAGAGCTAGCCTTGTAAGTAGGCCTTTCAGAGAATAGCTGTAACTGTAATAGGTTTATCACTCCATGCACACAGCAAGTCAATATGCTGAGATGCCAGGTTGGAGCAGAGAAACGGGTTTAATTGTAGGGTCACCAAATGAGGAGATTGGAGGAAACCATAAATTCATCTCCCCAAGGAACTTGGGGTTAGAATTTTTAAGGACTTTGGAGTGGGTGGAAGTACAGAAACCATTGATTGGTCAAAGAATGCAGGATGAAGATATGGGACAGGCAGATGAAGAAGCTGTAGTCTCATGCCGATCCTTCTGTGTAAGTTTTCTATCCATCTGTGTAAGTTTTCAAACTGGACGCTGACATTCAGGGTCTGAAAAACATCTTAAGCAATCCTTAAACAAAGACTTATGATTCTAATGTCAGAGATCCTGTCTATAGGAACAATGGGAATGCAAACCAATTTTTAAACAGTCTTATGACCCTAATGTCAGAAATTCTATCTATAGGCACACACTGGGGATGCAGTTGGTCAGAATCTAGTGTTAAGTGACTTTTAGCAGCAAAGAAGTCAGCCAAAGTGCAGCCTGATTAATGCTTAATCATATCTATATTTCTGTCCAGAACCTGGCATACAATTCTTGTCAGTCTTGTGGGGATGGCTTCATAGCAGTCAGCCCTGTTATGTTAATTCTTTTTTTGCATGTAGTCCATGTCTGAAGTCTGTGTAAGTCTGATTTTGTATGTTGTTTCTTAAATTTTCTGCTAATCTTTCCCATGCAATCTAGTTTTCTGGTTATTTTTGTGCTGCTTCTGGTTATCTGTATGCTGTTAATCGTATTTGAACAATACTTTGAAGGAATAATTTGAAGCACAGAATAAAGTTATTTTTCCTTAGAAGGAATTTGTTTTTTACATTACTCCTGTTTTGGGTCATCTTAAACTAAGTTGAGAGCTTGAAGGTCTTTGGATAACTCTGGTGATTAGAACCTAAGCTGAAATTCTGGACAAGAGCAGCTTCACTTTTGGTTCATGCTTACACCCAGGGCAAATTCTTATTGTATCCCAGTTTATTGTGGCTCCTGGTTAACTAATGATCCTCTGTCATCCCTGGGGTTCATACCTTGATTCCCTGCAGAAGTCATCCAAATGGAATTGCAAGTTTTTGTGGCTAGATAAATGCCTCCAAGGCAAAAGGATCTTCTGAGCTTGTTTACTTCTCTGGACTCCAATTTTCTCTTCAACTTTGGCCCGGTAATTTTAATTTCCCACAGTTTGTCAGTTATTTTTCAACACTTCTAAGAAAGTACTTTTAATACTTTAATCAGCAGGATTGGTAGGGTTTGCTTGCTTACCCTCATTTTTCTCTCCTATGAAATGGAAACGATAATATTAATGGCACTTTTGCAATGATGTAATGATCATGAGTTATCATGATAATGAAAATATTTTACAGGATTTTAAGCTAACTCTTACTACTGTAGACAGTCTGTCAACTTCTCCTCCCCTAACTGTACCACAGGGTATTTGTTAACTTGGCTTCTGTTCAGATGCATAGGAAGTTTTCTTTTTTCAAATGCCTAAGGAGAGAATAGATTTTTGTTTAAGAGAAAGCTCTTCTGACTCCTCTCCTCCATGATACTAGAAGGAAAAGAAAAAAGTGGGAAAATGGGGGAAGATGTAGGAAAGTCTCCTGGTCTAGCCCTGTGGAATGAAGGTGATCATCTGTGGGTGACCAGGAGAAACAGAATCTGCTCTGTGCAAGATGCTCTGTCTGACACTAGCACAAAAGCTATGCTGAAGCCCAGGGAACAGCGTGCCTAACTCTATATGTGAATTTTCTTTCTTGAGAACCCAGAGTCCATTTATACTGGAGGCATGGGCAGTGTAGTGGTTATCAACTGTAATGGTGGAAATGAGGCTTCTGTAAGCACTTTTTTAGGCAATATTTTTTTTATGGACAAGGGAGAGTCAGAGCAGGGAGGAACTTACAAGAAGGAAGAAGGCAAATTACTTCTGCAGATAGTCTTGTTTATGATGTACTGCTTTGGGGACAATCAGAGATCAATGGAAGACACTTCAAGAGGGGCCGAGATTCTACTATAATGCTAGAGGGGCCTCTTAAATATTCCACAGTTGAGATGATAATAATAATACCAAGGGTTTACTTGGCATTGGCCAGATGCTGCTGACTGTTTCACCCTATTGTATGAGACAGGTACTATTACTATTTTCGTTTTACAGATGAGGCATATCTGAGGCACAGAGAGGTTAAGTTGGGGACTGAAGTGTGGCTCCAGAATCTAAGTTTCTAACTGCCATGCTATGGTAAGTGAGATTGGTAAGTGCACATGAGGAACTCGTGAGCCTCAAAGTCATTCATCAATGCAGCATTCAATGATGGCTTACATGAAGGTGTTGAGGTAGGCTCATCACTTTTACCCAAACTCAAAAAACTGAATTTTTATTAAGAAAGAAGAAAGCATGGAAGATGGGCACCACCCTTCATAAATGGTCATTTAATTGGTTTTGGGTGCATCCCAGGAAATCAAATTTCAAAAGCTCCCTAGGTGATTCCAATGTGCAGTTAGTGTTAACAAATACTGTCGTAAGACTTTTTCTTTTTATATTAATTTAAATATCCATTAAAAGATAAGAACAGTTGAAACCACCTTTTCAAAATGATGACAGTAAGAGAAATCTGATATAGCTGGCTCCATCTTGCTTCTGACCTCCTTTGGTCATTCCTGGATGTAGGCCAAGGTAACTGTGGGAGGAATTTAGTTTATAGTTTAACTTTGAAGCAAGGATGATAATAGTCTCTCCCTAAAACTACTCCCCTCCTTATTCAGGGGCTGAAAATGCCTTTATCAAACTAATAAAAGGCCACAAGATTAGGATTATGGGAGGGGCCTGAGTTCTGCTAAAATGTGGGCATAGTTTTCATAATCCCTTTCTGCTCAGGAGTCATGTGGCCAGAGGTCACAATGTTTGTGACTTCCCCAATTGCTCCTATAGATAACATCACATTGTGGAATCTAAGATTGTTCTTTTGAGATGTTTTTCAGACTGACCCCACTGGACTCATGACTCATGACTCAGCTGGTCCTGTGGCCCTACCCAGAAGTGGACTCAGCACACAAGGACCATTTCCCACACTCCTGTGATTTCATCCCCAATTATTCAGCAGTACCCTTTCCATAGCCCCTTGCCCCCCAAGTTGTCCATAAAAACCCTAGCCTCTGAGCTTTTGGGGAGATGGAGTTGAGTAATAACTCCATCTACTGCATGGCTGGCCTTGTGTCAATTAAACTTTTTTCTTTACTGCAATAACATGGTCTCAGTGAACTGATTTTGTTCGTGCAGGAGGCAGGAAAAGCCCCTTGGGTGATTACACAGTGGTTCTCAAAGTATGGACCTCCGACCAGCAGCATCAGCAGCATCTGGATACTTGCTAGAAATGGAAATTCTCTGGCCCTATTCCAGGCCTTCCAAGTTGGAAACTTTGTGATGGGGCCCAGCACTCTGTGTTTTAACAAGCCCTCTAGGTAATTCTGATTCATGTTAAAGTTTGAGAATCACTGATTTTAGACAATTACCACAACTCACTTGCATGTAAGAAAGTTTTATTTTGAAGTCATTTTGTTTAATATTGGATTGCTAGCACAATTTACAATTGCAAAGACACGGACCTACCTAAGTGCCCATCAACTGGTGAGTGGATAAAGAAAATGTGGTATATATACACCATGGAATACTACTCAGCTGTAAAAAAGAATTAAGTAATGTCTTTTGCAGCAACTTGGATGGAGCTGGAGGCTATTATTCTAAGTGAGATAACTCAGGAATGAAAAACCAAATATCATATGTTCTCACTTATAAGTGGGAGCTAAGCTATGAGTGCACAAAGGCATACAGAATGATATAATGAACTTTGGAGACTCAGAAGCAGGGATGGTGGGAGACAGGTGAGGGATAAAAAACTACATATTGGGTACAACGTACACTACTTGGGTGATGGGTGCACTAAAATCTCAGAATTCACCACTGTATAATTCACTCATGTAATCAAAACCACTTGTACTCCAAAAACAATTGATGTAAAAAATATCAGGGAACAACACATTGTGGGGCCTATCGGAGGGTGGAGGGTGGAGGGTGGGAGGAGGGAGAGGATCAGGAAAAATAACTAATGGATACTAGGCTTAATATCTGGTTGATGAAATAATCTGTACAACAAACCCCCATGATACAAGTTTATCTACGTAACAAACCTTCACATGTACCTCTGAACTTAAATAAAAGTTAAAATATTAAAAGAAAAGGAAATTTTAAAATATATACATTAAAAAGTGAAAACCAAACCAAACCAAAACAATATTAGATTGTCTAAATGGTTATTTTCCATCTTTGACAGCCAGTATTGGTGTGTTTATCTTTTGTATTTATTTCTTTATTTTACCCATCTAATTTACCTCATTTTTAGTTAATTTCTCACTATATCCCTGGTAAGTCCATACTGATGGATTTAGTCTAGATGAGATTGTGTAGTAAACTTTATGCTGCATTTTTCCTCTATGAGACTCAAATAGAAATTATGAATAATTTATCATCTACCAATGGACTGATAATATTTTGGTTAATAAGCCAGAAATGCAGGAAAACAGAGTAGCTTTTAATTAAGAAACTACATATGCCTCTGAGGAATAAATCAAGAGTTGGAAAATGGTATATAAAACCTAGTCTGTAACTTTTCTGAATTTTTTTTGTTATGTGAATTGTAGTAATTATTGCAGTTAGGGAGGTACACACTTGGGAAGCCAGCTGGTGACTTAGACAAGGTCAGAATTATTATTTGATAAGGTCATCGCATTCCTGGATCTGGTTCTCAGCTCTGTAGGCCCAGAAATTAATTTTTCAAGCTTGCCCTGGGGTGACATCCTCTGGGCATTCTTACCAAACCAAATCCCTAAGAGGCTGATGTGTTGTCCAGAATTCTAATTTATTAACTCATCATTTTAAATATTTAACTTTCAGGGACAGTAGAATGTTTGTATTGTTATACGTGAATTCTCTTTCTTCTCAGTAAAATTACATAAAAGGACAAATTATAATCAGATGTTTGCTTGGTGAGCATACAGTCAATCCAGGGAGAATGAATTGGATGATCAAATGTCTATTACATCCATCTTCGCTTGGGGCACGTTTGTAAGAGGGATTGGATACTTATTTCTGGGGTCGGGACATGTCCTTTCCTGGGTTGTCCTGGCTTCTTTCTTCTTAGAGACCCTTTACTGTCTTTCCTCTGGATCATTCCCTTTTCGTTAATATATTCTTTCTTTATAATGAAGACAATGCAATTTATTTGATTATATGTTTTAATAGTCCTTGTCTGTTGAGGCTGTGTCGTAATGAATACAATCCAAACATTACCGAACTCCCCAGTCAACAATTTATAGGATTTTTTAAGAGTAGATGATTTCTTTATTTTTTATAGAAAAACATTCTAAGTTGCTTCCCGTTGATTTCCTATACTTTTATTTACTTTCAAAGTATAATTTGAATGCTGTGCGTGTGTGTTGCCTGTAGGAGTGGAGGTAAGATGTTTGGCTGTCATTCTGATGTAGTTTTTCAAATCTAGGACACCATTATTCATGAGAAAAAGTGTATTTTAGAACTGAGAAAAAAAAACCTCTTCTGGTTATGATACAATGTTTTAGCACTTGGACTCTTTATTTTACACTTATAGGAAGAGCACTTTTAGACTCTCTTGCACATAGATTTTTAAAAAATCATATATCACTCCTCTTCATACTTAAAAAGGAAATAATAAGAAACATAAATTTATTGAAGTATTACTTAAATGTCATTACATAAGGAATCCTATTCTTCTGAATCATTTCTCAACTTAACAGTTATCGACAGGCATGTTTTCAATACAATGTCACTATTAGTGCCATTAAAAGCATTTATGAAGCTGTATTTATTTAAAAGTGCTCTATCACTGATAACCATTTTACAAATTTTAATGACAGTCCATTTCTATTTGACTACTCATTTTTTTTTCCTCCATTGAAGCAAACGTAGCTGAGCAGTAAGAACTTATCTTTAAAGTCATCAGGAAGTTTCTGACTAATGGTAGTCCTATGTAAAATCTGAATTGATCACACCAGAATCTTAGAGCTTTGAAATTTTTTCCCCATTTATTTGGAAAAAATTGGCAATTTATCTCATCCTTAGCTGCATTGCTTGGTGTAGAGGGGTAATTCTTCAGTACCTTACAACATTGGCATGACCTGGGAGCTCATTAGAAATGCAGAATCTTTGGTTCTTCCTCAAATTTACTGAATCAGAATCTGCACATTTAGCATGATCCCCAGATGATTCAAGTTAGAAAAGCATTACTATGCATCATAGTTTTATCCACTTGTGGGATTTTTCCTTTATTAATTGCTATAATGTTCTTCGTTGCTCCTTTGCAGGTAAATTTGGATTTGTTGTTATTTCTCCAATAATGACTATTTAATCATTTCCAACACCCCTCTATTTCGGTGTCTTTATGCATACATAATTATTGATTTTGATGAATCACCGTCTATGTTTTAAGACATTGTAAAAGATCATTACATTCTTTATGCCAACAAGTGCACATAATTCAATTGAAGTGATATAAACAATATGAACAATAGCAGTCATGATCCCTGTTAATAGTGACTGTAAAATGACGTGACTCAATTTTAAAGCTATTAAAATATGAGCAAAATATGTATGCTTTAGAATTGATGAAATATATATGCTTTAGAATTGATTAACATTTTGTTAAGTACTAGGCTCTTTCCTACTCTTTGCTTCAGGCCTTTTGTCCTGCAAGGAAGGAAATGCCAGTGGGGTTGGGATTGTATTTCCAGCCCTATATTTAAGGGATGAGAGCTTTCAGGCTGCAGAGATGGAAATAGTGAACAGAGCTGGCAGAGTCCTGCAGGAGGGCAGACCAAGGCTGTGTCTGCAGAGTCAGTCATCCCATTTTGTGAAAATATTTATGTCTTTGAGTGTTCATCCTCAACACAGCAATAACAGCTTTCCCGACTATGTACAACAAAATTCTCCAGAATCTACATGGCTCTCTGAGTGGCCTTCTTAAACTGGATATTTGCATTACCACAGATTTAATCAGGTATAGTCAGTTGCTAGTCCCACAGAGTGGCCCAGGTGTAAGGACAGGGGTAAAAATCTGGTCAAATTAACTTGGTTGGTGTAAAATAGGGATATATATTCACTTTACTCCAGAATTGCTGGATTGCTCACTCCATAATTTTTTCTTGGTGTATTCTCAAATGGTTCAGGACTGTTGTGTAGTCAAAGCATTAAAAAGTTGGAATATTGGAAGGGGAGGAGCCAACATGGCCGAATAGGAACAGCTCCGGACTACAGCTCCTAGTGTGAGCGACAAAAGATGGGTGATTTCTGCATTTCCATCTGAGGTACCGGGTTCATCTCACTAGGGAGTGCCAGACTGTGGGCGCAGGTCAGTGGGTGCGCGCACCGTGCGCGAGCCAAAGCAGGGCGAGGCATTGCCTCACTCCGGAAGCGCAAGGGGTCAGGGAGTTCCCTTTCTGCGTCAAAGAAAGGGGTGATGGACGGCACCTGGAAAATCGGGTCACTCCCACCCGAATACTGCGCTTTTCTGACGGGCTTAAAAAACGGCGCACCACGAGATTATATCCCTCACCTGGCTCGGAGGGTCCTATGCCCACAGAGTCTCGCTGATTGCTAGCACAGCAGTCTGAGATCAAACTGCAAGGCGGCAGAGAGGCTGGGGGAGGGGCGCCTGCCATTGCCCAGGCTTGATTAGGTAAACAAAGCAGCTGGGAAGCTCGAACTGGGTGGAGACCACCACAGCTCAAGGAGGCCTGTCTGCCTCTGTAGGCTCCACCTCTGGGGCAGGGCACAGACAAACAAAAAGACAGCAGTAACCTCTGCAGACTTAAATGTCCCTGTCTGACAGCTTTGAAGAGAGCAGTGGTTCTCCCAGCACGCAGCTGGAGATCTGAGAATGGGCAGACTGCCTCCTCAAGTGGGTCACTGACCCCTGACCCCCAAGCAGCCTAACTGGGAAGCACCCCCCAGCAGGGGCACACTGACATCTCACACAGCAGAGTACTCCAACAGACCTGCAGCTGACGGTCCTCTCTGTTAGAAGGAAAACTAACAAACAGAAAGGACATCCACACCAAAAACCCATCTGTACATCACCATCATCAAAGACCAAAAGTAGATAAAACCACAAAGATGGGGAAAAAACAGAACAGAAAAACTGGAAACTCTAAAAATCAGAGCGCCTCTCCTCCTCCAAAGGAACGCAGTTCGTCACCAGCAACGGAACAAAGCTGGATGGAGAATGACTTTGACGAACTGAGAGAAAAAGGCTTCAGACGATCAAATTACTCTGAGCTACGGGAGGACATTCAAACCAAAGGCAAAGAAGTTGAAAACTTTGAAAAAAATTTAGAAGAATGTATAACTAGAATAACCAATACAGAGAAGTGCTTAAAGGAGCTGATGGAGCTGAAAACCAAGGCTCGAGAACTATGTGAAGAATGCAGAAGCCTCAGGAGCTGATGCGATCAACTGGAAGAAAGGGTATCAGCAATGGAAGATGAAATGAATGAAATGAAGCAAGAAGGGAAGTTTAGAGAAAAAAGAATAAAAAGAAATGAGCAAAGCCTCCAAGAAATATGGGACTATGTGAAAAGACCAAATCTACGTCTGATTGGTGTACCTGAAAGTGATGGGGAGAATGGAACCAAGTTGGAAAACACTCTGCAGAATATTATCCAGGAGAATTTCCCCAATCTAGCAAGGCAGGCCAACGTTCAGATTCAGGAAATACAGAGAACGCCACAAAGATACTCCGCGAGACGAGCAACTCCAAGACACATAATTGTCAGATTCACCAAAGTTGAAATGAAGGAAAAAATGTTAAGGGCAGCCAGAGAGAAAGGTCGGGTTACCCTCAAAGGGAAGCCCATCAGACTAACAGCCGATCTCTCGGCAGAAACCCTACAAGCCAGAAGAGAGTGGGGGCCAATATTCAACATTCTTAAAGAAAAGAATTTTCAACCCAGAATTTCATATCCAGACAAACTAAGCTTCATAAGTGAAGGAGAAATAAAATCCTTTATAGACAAGCAAATGCTGAGAGATTTTGTCACCAACAGGCCTGCCTTACAAGAGCTCCTGAAGGAAGCACTAAACATGGAAAGGAACAACCAGTACCAGCCGCTGCAAAATCATGCCAAAATGTAAAGACCATCGAGACTAGGAAGAAACTGCATCAACTAACGAGCAAAATAACCAGCTAACATCATAATGACAGGATCAAATTCACACATAACAATATTAACTTTAAATGTAAATGGACTAAATGCTCCAATTAAAAGACACAGACTGGCAAATTGGATAAAGAGTCAAGACCCATCAGTGTGCTGTATTCAGGAAACCCATCTCACGTGCAGAGACACACATAGGCTCAAAATAAAAGGATGGAGGAAGATCTACCAAGCAAATGGAAAACAAAAAAAGGCAGGGGTTGCAATCCTAGTCTCTGATAAAACAGACTTTAAACCAACAAAGATCAAAAGAGACAAAGAAGGCCATTACATAATGGTAAAGGGATCAATTCAACAAGAAGAGCTAACTATCCTAAATATATATGCACCCAATACAGGAGCACCCAGATTCATAAAGCAAGTCCTGAGTGACCTACAGAGAGACTTAGACTCCCACACATTAATAATGGGAGACTTTAACACCCCACTGTGAACATTAGACAGATCAACGAGACAGAAAGTCAACAAACATACCCAGGAATTGAACTCAGCTCTGCACCAAGCAGACCTAATAGACATCTACAGAACTCTCCACCCCAAATCAACAGAATATACATTTTTTTCAGCACCACACCACACCTATTCCAAAATTGACCACATACTTGGAAGTAAAGCTCTCCTCAGCAAAGGTAAAAGAACAGAAATTATAAGAAACTATCTCTCAGACCACAGTGCAATCAAACTAGAACTCAGGATTAAGAATCTCACTCAAAACCGCTCAACTACATGGAAACTGAACAACCTGCTCCTGAATGACTACTGGGTACATAACGAAATGAAGGCAGAAATAAAGATGTTCTTTGAAAACACCGAGAACAAAGACACAATATACCAGAATCTCTGGGACGCTTTCAAAGCAGTGTGTAGAGGGAAATTTATAGCACTAAATGCCCACAAGAGAAAGCAGGAAAGATCCAAAATTGACATCCTAACATCACAATTAAAAGAACTAGAAAAGCAAGAGCAAACACATTCAAAAGCTAGCAGAAGGCAAGAAATAACTAAAATCAGAGCAGAACTGAAGGAAATAGAGACACAAAAAACCCTTCAAAAAATTAATGAATCCAGGAGCTGGTTTTTTGAAAGGATCAACAAAATTGATAGACCACTAGCAAGACTAATAAAAAAAGAGGGAAGAATCAAATAGACGCAATAAAAAATGATAAAGGGGATATCACCACCGATCCCAGAGAAATACAAACTACCATCAGAGAATACTACAAACACTTCTACGCAAATAAACTAGAAAATCTAGAAGAAATGGATAAATTCCTGGACACATACACTCTCCCAAGACTAAACCAGGAAGAAGTTGAATCTCTGAATAGACCAATAACAGGATGTGAAATTGTGGCAATAATCAATAGCTTACCCACCAAAAAGAGTCCAGGACCAGATGGATTCACAGCCGAATTCTACCAGAGGTACAAGGAGGAATTGGTACCATTCCTTCTGAAACTATTCCTATCAATAGAAAAAGAGGGAATCCTCCCTAACTCATTTTATGAGGCCAGCATCATTCTGATACCAAAGCCAGGCAGAGACACAACAAAAAAAGAGAATTTTAGACCAATATCCTTGATGAACATTGATGCAAAAATCCTCAATAAAATACTGGCAAAACGAATCCAGCAGCACATCAAAAAGCTTATCCACCATGATCAAGTGGGCTTCATCCCTGGGATGCAAGGCTGGTTCAATATACGCAAATCAATAAATGTAATCCACCATATAAACAGAGCCAAAGACAAAAACCACATGATTATCTCAATAGATGCAGAAAAGGCCTTTGACAAAATTCAACAACCTTTCATGGTAAAAACTCTCAATAAATTAGGTATTGATGGGATGTATTTCAAAATAATAAGAGCTATCTATGACAAACCCACAGCCAATATCATACTAAATGGGCAAAAACTGGAAGCATTCCCTTTGAAAACTGGCACAAGACAGGGATGCCCTCTCTCACCACTCCTATTCAACATAGTGTTGGAAGTTCTGGCCAGGGCAATTAGACAGGAGAAGGAAATAAAGGGTATTCAATCAGGAAAAGAGGAAGTCAAATTGTCCCTGTTTGCAGATGACATGATTGTATATCTAGAAAACCCCATTGTCTCAGCCCAAAATCTCCTTAAGCTGATAAGCAACTTCAGCAAAGTCTCAGGATACAAAATCAATGTACGAAAATCACAAGCATTCTTATACACCAATAACAGACAAACAGAGAGCCAAATCATGAGTGAACTCCCATTCACAATTGCTTCACAGAGAATAAAATACCTAGGAATCCAACTTACAAGGGATGTGAAGGACCTCTTCAAGGAGAACTACAAACCACTGCTCAATGAAATAAAAGAGGATACAAAGAAATGGAAGAACATTCCATGCTCATGGGTAGGAAGAATCAATATTGTGAAAATGGCCATACTGCCCAAGGTAATTTACAGATTCAATGCCATTCCCATCAAGCTACCAATGACTTTCTTCACAGAATTGGAAAAAACTACTTTAAAGTTCATATGGAACCAAAAAAGAGCCCGCATCACCAAGTCAATCCTAAGCCAAAAGAACAAAGCTGGAGGCATCACACTACCTGACTTCAAACTATACTACAAGGCTACAGTAACCAAAACAGCATGGTACTGGTACCAAAACAGAGATATAGATCAATGGAACAGAACAGAGCCCTCAGAAATAACTCCGCATATCTACAACTATCTGATCTTTGACAAACCTGAGAAAAACAAACAATGGGGAAAGGATTCCCTATTTAATAAATGGTGCTGGGAAAACTGGCTAGCCATATGTAGAAAGCTGAAACTGGATCCCTTCCTTACACCTTATACAAAAATCAATTCAAGATGGATTAAAGACTTAAACGTTAGATCTAAAACCATCAAAACCCTAGAAGAAAACCTAGGCATTACCATTCAGGACATAGGCATGGGCAAGGACTTCATGTCTAAAACACCAAAAGCAATGGCAACAAAAGACAAAATTGACAAATGGGATCTAATTAAACTAAAGAGCTTCTGCACAGCAAAAGAAACTACCATCAGAGTGAACAGGCAACCTGCAAAATGGGAGAAAATTTTCGCAACCTACTCATCTGACAAAGGGCTAATATCCAGAATCTACAATGAACTCAAACAAATTTACAAGAAAAAAACAAACAACCCCATCAAAAAGTGGGTGAAGGACATGAACAGACACTTCTCAAAAGAAGACATTTATGCAGCCAAAAAACACATGAAAAAGTGCTCATCATCACTGGCCATCAGAGAAATGCAAATCAAAACCACTATGAGATACCATCTCACACCAGTTAGAATGCCAATCATTGAAAAGTCAGGAAACAACAGGTGCTGGAGAGGATGTGGAGAAATAGGAACACTTTTACACTGTTGGTGGGACTGTAAACTAGTTCAACCATTGTGGAAGTCAGTGTGGCGATTCCTCAGGGATCTAGAACTGGAAATACCATTTGACCCAGCCATCCCATTACTGGGTATATACCCAAAGGACTATAAATCATGCTGCTATAAAGACACATGCACACGTATGTTTATTGCAGCATTATTCACAATAGCAAAGACTTGGAACCAACCCAAATGTCCAACAATGATAGACTGGATTAAGAAAATGTGGCACATATACACCATGGAATACTATGCAGCCATAAAAAAGGATGAGTTCATGTCCTTTGTAAGGACATGGATGAAATTGGAAATCATCATTCTCAGTAAACTATCACAAGAACAAAAAACCAAGCACCGCATGTTCTCACTCATAGGTGGGAATTGAACAATGAGATCACATGGACACAGGAAGGGGAATATCACACTCTAGGACTGTTGTGGGGTGGGGGAGGGGGGAGGGATAGCATCGGGAGATATACCTAATGCTAGATGACGAGTTAGTGGGTGCAGCGCACCAGCATGGCACATGTATACATATGTAACTAACCTGCACAATGTGCACATGTACCCTAAAACTTAAAGTATAATTAAAAAAAATAAAAAATAAAAAAAAATTTAAAAAAAGTTGGAAAATTGAGCATAGAACAATCCAAGTTTATCCCCATGAAAGCTTTCAGATCTTAAATGACTCCATATTTGATTTTCATACAGTCATTTTTTTCTCTCTGTTTTACCAAACATCCTCTTCAGAGACTTATGTATCATGCATTGATGGGAAATGTATTCTTCTGAACTTTAGTATGTCTTTCAAGATCTTTAGCATAATATTCACACTGAAAGACAATGCAGGTAATATTTACTAAATTTACTTATTTTTATTTCTAATTAAAAAATAGAATCAGAGCTTATGCTATTTACTAGATTTAATTTTCCTAAATAGAATGTATGATCTTTATCTGTCTCTTTAGATATTTTTGTATTTGGAGTAAGTGGTTACCTGTGAATAGGTGGGAGGAGGCACATCTATTTTGTGGAAAAGGTCCTGTAAGACTCAGAGCTCTTATGCATCAAAGAAAGAGAAAGTTTTGTTTTATTTTCTTTTTTCCAATAGAGAACAAAAATAAGAGACTAATTACTTGGATCTGCCTTTAGTAACCTGTAGCTTCTTGGAAAGCTAAAATGTGCCATCATATCTGTATTAGTCAGGGTTCTCTAGAGGGACAGAACTAATAGGCTAGATGTATATATGAAGGGGAGTTTACTAAGGAGAATTGACTCACACCATCACAAGGTGAAGTCCCATAATAGACCATTTGCAAGCTGAGAAGCAAGGAAGCCAGTCCAAATCCCAAAACCTCAAAAGTAGGGAAGCTGACAGTGCATGCTTCAATCTGTGGCTGAAAGCCAGAGAGCCCCTGACAAACCACTGGTGTAGGTCTAAGAGTCCAAAAGCTGAAGAACTTGGGGTCTGATGTTTGAGGGCAGGAAGCATCCAGCATGGGAGAAAGATAAAGGCTGGAAGATTCAGCAAGTCTGTTCTTTCCAACTTCTTCTGCTTGCTTTATTCTAGCTGTCCTGGCAGCTGATTAGATGGTGCCCACCCAGATTGAGGGTGGGTCTGCCTCTCCCAGTCCACTGACTCAAATGTTAACCTCCTTTGGCAACACCCTCACAGACACATCCTGGAACAATACTTTGCATTCTTCAATCCAATCAAGTTGACACTCAGTATTAATCATCACAATATCAAAGAGATGTATTCCTTAAAGCCCTCCTACTTTCTGCACCCCTCCAATACTTCTTTATTCTGCATTGACACTGAGACTCCTGTTCTTTTTCCATAATATTTAAAGCTTGCTATCATAAAAATCACATTAACTAGTTCCAATTGGAACTTGAATATCAAATAGTTAGAGGGCAGACCTCTAGAATAGTTAAAAATTAAAAACAAAAGAAAACAAAACAACTTTAATCAAGTGGTCATTATATATAAAATTTAAAATTTGAGAAGGGTGAATTTATTGTTATTAAATTCATTAGGAGTCATGCAGCTTTATTTTCCAAATCATTATTCTTTCACTGGAATGAAATCGTATTTACTTATTATGAGGACTCTATTCTGATATTATTTGCTTACTTTAATGAGTGTCTTCTTCACTGTATTCACCTGGTTCTATTGAAAGATATCTGTAAACTCTTTCTATTGTACAATTACAAGGTTACAGGACACCAGACCTTTCTAAGATGCTGGCATAAAACCAAGAATATACTTGTACTTCTGTTTCATCACTGTACTTTGAAACTAACTTTTAAATTAACATGTAAAAAAATTGATAGCTGTTTACAAAATATAAAGTGGGTAGCTTTGCAATATGGCTTTTTAAATAAAGATTTAAAGTGCATTCAAAAGCATGTTTAGTGCAGAAATATGTGAGAAGTATTAGAAATACAGGCAAGTGGAAAGGACTATAACTAACCCAAACGTCTACTGTTCAGAGAGAAGCATTGTGAAAACCAGTTTTCTCATCTTTTCTCTCTTTTCAAATGGGTAGATATGAACATAGGTATCTACTGATAAACACATATAATATTTAGAATTAACTGCACGTGCCATACTGCTTTTTTATTTAATAATAACATATCATAAACCTGGTTTCATGTCAGTAAATATTATAATGTTACTTCCAAGGTGGTATTCGTGGTGTGGATTTAACATCGTTAATTAAGCCAACTCCTTAATGTTGGACAATGTAACATGAAGTGGACATTTACTAAAAGAGATCCTGGTCACCTTGAACTTTGAGTATGAGGCTGTGCTTACATACACAAGGGTTTGGAAAGTGCAAAGAAAAATAGGGTTCAGTGGCGAATTATATGTTGCATATCTGCAAGATATGCAAGAAAATAAATTGTACTCAACTTTAAAGTTAAGGAGTGGGGACAATATGCATGTAAAATATAATAGGATAGAATTTTCTTTGTCATTCATACAGACTTAAGGAAAACAACTCTGAGGACTTTTGTCACGGACTTGAAATTCTCATCTGTGCTTGGACAAGACTCTGAAACATACCAACTGTGTATTTTCCTGCCTTTGGTAAATCTGGAGCTATTAACTGATTCTAAAGAACATTTGACTTGAAAAGACTATGGAAAGCCCAAAGAATAAAGGTAAAATTTTCAAAGTTGTTCAGCTTTGAAACAGTATAATCATAGGTGACTGTCAACAAATACTTAGTTCATACCACAGCAATTATGATGTGGCATAAGTAGATACTAAAATGCTTTTTTCTTCCTGGCGTCATAATGAACTTTCATATCTATTGAAGGATAATATTTTCCTCTGAATAATTTCAATTTTTAATCAATATCCTACATCTGCTATTTTAATAACACATTTTAAAATGATTGGATTTAAATATACTCACCTAAATTTCCTCACCTAAAGATGTACAGATGCTTCTCGAAAGCTCTTCATGATGATTTCATACACACACATACACATACACATGTATACATGCATGCTGTCTTATTTAATGGCATATAAGATTACAGCTTTTAGAAAGCTGTACTACTCCATTCAATTATTTCTTCCCCCCTACTTATGTACACATTCCTCAACTTGTTGCACTAATATAATTATAAAAAAGGCATAATCATTTTCCTTCAGGGCCTTATAATTTATGTCCTAGGGTTATACTCATGTAGACATAGAAAATACTAATAAAAAGGCAGTTTATATAAGGAAACATTATTAAAAAGTACTCTGGGAATATTGGGGTGATAAGATAAATTTAGTTCTGATTAGCCAAAGTTTCTTGAAGAAATCAAGATTCAAACTATGTCTTAAAGGAAGAGCAAAACTTCAATAGGAAGAGAAGTATCAGGAGGAGAGGTCTTATAAGTGCCCATGGCCCTGCTCCTGTGACACTATCTTCTGTCTCCCTGATGCACCTATGGCCTCACTGGCAGTTCCATATAATCAGTTGACAAGGAAGAGGAGACGACTTGTTTACAGATGATTCTCTGTATGATATGCAGGCACCACCTGAAAGTGGACAGCTGCAGTACTACAGCCCTTCTCGGGGACAGCCCTGAAGGACAATGGTGAAGGGAAATCCTGTTACCTAGAGATTTTAGTTCCAGAAGAAGGAATACTTTCACCCAGGAGTCACAATGATTCCATTGAACTGGAAGTTATGACTGGCACCCTGCACTTTGGGCTTCTCATGCCTCTGAATCAATAGACAAGGAAGGGAATTATGGTGTTTGCTGGGGTGTTAGATCCTGACCACCAAGTGGAAGTAAGGAAGAGTATGCCTGGCATACAGGATATCCTTTAGTGCATCTCTTAGTATTACCTTAGTAATTAAAATCAAAGGAAAATTACAGCAATCCAATCCAGGAAGGAGTGTGAATGGCCTTGAGGAATAAAGGTTTGTGTCATGCCACCAGGTAAAAAACCACGATCATCTGAGGTGCTTGCTAAAGGCCAAGGGAAATCAGAATAAGTAGTAGAACAAGGTAGTTATAAATGCAAAATATGACCAGTTACTGTAATTGTTATGTGTATTTCCACTTTATTAAGTTATGAATTCATTTTTGAGTATATATACCTAGATTAAGCGTATATCTTTGTATTCTTTCCTCTCTTATCCCCTTATCATGTATAAGATGTGTTGACCTTAATAACAGTATTTAAATATTACTAATTTTACATCATAGTGTCAAATTATGGGCTATCAGGAGGAGAGTAAATACCACTCAAAGCTTTTATCTCCTCTTCTGGGGAAGGGGTTAGTGTGTTTTTGGCTATATGCAGGATATTTGTATTATGGTAGGTAGATTGTTACTGTCTTCATTTGAAGATCAAGTGTGGCTTAAGGAGCTGTGTATGGGTGCTGAGTTGACAAGCATGGATTTGTAATGGTTAATTTTATGTGTCAATTTGACTGGATTTAGGTATGTGCAGATGGCTGGTAAAACATTATTCCTGGGTGTGTTTGTGAGTATGTTTCTGGAGGAGATTGGCATTTGAATTAATAGACTGAGTAAAGAAGTTACACTTTCACAATTTGATTGGGCATTATTTAATCGGTTGAGGGCCTGAATAGAACAAAAAGACAGAGGAACAGCAAATTTGCTCTCTCTGCATGAGCTGGGACATCCATCTACCCCTTTTCTCAGACCTTACCATTACTAGTTCTCAAGCCTTTGAGCTGAGACCAAGACACTACCTGCCCTCTTGAGTCTCAGGACTATGAGTTTGGACTAGAATGACATAACTGGCTTTCCTGGGCCTCCAGTTTGCAGACAGCAGATTGTGGGACTTCTCAGACTGTATAGTTGCATGAACCAATTCCTCATAATAAATCTCTTCTATGTCTGTATCTATGTATATACCTATATCCCATTGGTTCTGCTTCTCTGAAAAACTCTAATACAATAGGATTAAGTGTGAGGATTTTGGATTCAGACAGAAAAAGCTCAAATTTACCTTTTCTCTGTTCTGAATTCATAAGCTCTTTAAATCTGTTTCTTCACATAAAGAAGAGAAAAATACAATGGATACTATCTAACTCATAGCCCTTTTGGGAAGATTAATGGGACAACATTTGTGCCAAAATAAACATTCAATAAATTTCAATGGTGACTTGTCGAATCCAAGCTCTAGCACCTGAGACACAGGGCTGACACATAATAGTGGCTCAACAAGTATTTCTTAGTGAATGAGTTATGCTAGAAAGATCAGCTGGAACAAAAAAATAGAGGTATACATCGGGTAAGCTAGGAGAATGGTGACAAAATTTGTATGATTGACCATAGGGAGAGCAGTGATGATGTGGATCAGGTGAGTTTTGCTTGTATGAATAGGTGGCATTGAGGGAGGTAATGAAGGAATGAGCCAGGTCAATGTCAGTGGAGTCAGAAGGAGACAGATATCAGACTATGAACTATTTAAAGAAATTTATGATTGTTTTGATGTAGTGTGAGGGAGGGAAAGGTATAAAATGACTCTGATATTCGTATGAGAAAATTTCCAAAGAGTAGAGTTAATCCATTCTGTTTAGATATCACACATTTGATGTCTTTTGGGGCAGCTTATTTACCGTAGAATAAAGGCACAAATGCTGAGATTGGAGGCAGAAACCTTAATGCTTCTTACTTGGGTCTTCACCTAATATGTGTGCTACTTTAGGGAAGTTAATACACCTCTTTAAGCCTCATTTTCTCAATTTCTAAAATAGGAATGATTATTGTTATGAACTGAATATTTTCCTGTATTAAAGTTTATATGTTGGAATCTAGTTCCCAATGTGATGGTATTTGAGGTGGGGCCTTTGGGAGGTAACTAGGTAATGACGATGGAGCCATATCATGAAAGGCATTAGTGCCCCTATAAGAAGGAGCCAAAGAGATGGTAGCTCACTCTTTTTCTGACATGTGAGGTCATAACAAAAAGTCATTAGTCTGCAACTCAGAAGATGACCTTCACCATAACTTGACCATGCTGGCACCCTGATGTCAGACTTCTGGCCTCCAGAATTGTGAGAAATATATTTCTGTTGTTTAAAAGCCACCCAGTCTATGGTACTTTGTTGTAGAAGCCCAAACTGATGGAGACAATAATATTCATAGTTTTTGTTTATAGAGAATGAAATGTTATACAGAATTAATTGCTCTTGCTTGATTTAGGTCCAGAGATTTTGAAACAAGGTAAAATAAGAGGTAGGCTTTAGAATATTAGAGATAATTGATTTGGCAATAGGAATTGTTAGGAAAAAAATTTAGGCAGTTACAACTATATTTAAGTGAAGTTGCAAACCAGACGATTAGGAGGATGTAAGCTCTGCGAGGGCAGGGACTTTATTTTCTTTGCTGCTGTATTTTTAGTACCCAAAAGAATGTTAAACACATACAGGTTGAGTATACCTATTTAAAATCCAAAACATTTTTACAACCAAATTTTTTGAATTTAGTATAATCTTGCTTCTCTACAACTAGTGATTCTCATGTTTGAAACCATGTCTGCCTTTATTTACCTACACAAACACAGAATAGCATTTCCAATAGGAGAGGCTCACACAGAAAACGAAGTATAGAGTGTGTGACCTCAATAAGGCATTCAGGAAAGGTTTAAGCCACCTTTCCCTCTGACCAGATTCCCTTAGGTGCTCTGATGTTGGTGTTTCATTCTTCTAAAAGTAGAATCAAATCTCCAATCAGGCTGTGTTCTCTGCCATGTGTCACTCTTATAATATCAGAAATGAATCTTCAATTCTTTATTGCTTGGGGAAACATGTCTTTGAGGTAACTGCAGTTTGCCAACTTGCACATCCAGAAGTGTTTTGGATTTTTTCAGATTTTGGAATACATGCATTACACTTACCATTTCAGTATGCCTACTTCAAAAATCTCTAATGAGTGTTTTCTTTGAGTGTCATGTCAGTATTCAAAAGGCTTAAGATTTTGGAGCATTTCAGATTCTAGACATTCAGATTGGGATGCTCAACCTGTAGGAGGCTCTCAATAAAGATTCATTGTAAGAATAAACAAACAATAGCCATGGAGTTGTAGTTCTGAGGAAGCCAGGAAAGAATACTTAGTTTGGATACTAAAAAGAAACTGGAGAGTGTAGTCAATAGAATTGGAGATAAAGAACATTGGTGATGCTTAGATATATAAATTTTTTTCAGACTAAGGTGGAGGAGAGCACAGGAAAGAAAAGCAGAATAAATAAGAACTGACTACTTATGAATCAGGTTTGTAGGAAAATAAAGGTTAGCACTAGAACTATTAGCTTAGGGGGGGTGCAGTTAATGTTGGCCCTGTGCTCTTCTCATCTGTACACATTGGATAATATCATCTATTCCATGCCTTTAAAGCATGTCTATTGGAGTATGACTCTTGAATCTCATTCTAAAACTGAAATCTCTTTTAAGGTCTTAACCTATATAACCAATAACCTGTTACTAAATATCGCCATTTGGATTCCACAAAAAAGCCCAAGCTCAAGTGTAAAAACCTGTACTTGTTTTCCTTCCTCAAATTACTCCTTATATATTTTCTATCCTTGTGACTGGCACCTTCATCTATCTACTGCCCAAGTCAGAAAATTAGCATTTCCCACCACATTAAAAAATCCAACCATTCACTCAAATTATAAAGGACAGAATCCCACTCAATGAATTAGCTCTAAAATATATAGGGCTTAGGGATATAAAGAGAGTTTTTCACCCAAGCACAGAAAAATTAATGATAATTCAAATGTTTTCTTACAAATAAGATGCTTAGGAAAGGCCAGCTGGTACTCTAGATGAGATATTACAGATTTAACACTTCGAGATAAAACTTTGCTTTGCTTATATTTTACACTATTATTTTCCCAATGCTTAGCACAGTGCCTGGAATATAGGAAGGGCACAATGAACTTAACTGGGACTCAGAAGATGCTTAGTGATCACAGAATGGGAGGAAAAGAAAATATATGAACTAATGAAACATGTACTAACAAGAAGAATTATCTTTAAAGAGCTAGGGGGTCCTATTGACCAAAATCTTAATTTTGGTCTCTGTCCTGAAGACAGAGTTGGTATCTGTGTTAGTCGGTTCTCACACTGCTATAAAGAAGTACCTGAGACTGGGTAATCTATAAAGAAAAGAGCTTTAATTGGCTCATAATTATACAGGTTGTACAGGAAGCATGGCTTGGGAAGCCTCAGTAAACTTACAATCATGGCAGAAGGTAAAGGGGAAGCAGGCATGTCTTATATGGCTGGAGCAGGAAGAAGAGAGGGAGGGGTCCAGTGCCACACACTTTTAAACAACCAGATCTCAGGGGAACTCTCTGTCACAAGAACAGCAAGGGGGAAATCTGCCACCATGATTCAATCACCTTCCATCAGGACCTTCCTCCAACAATGGGGATTATAATTTGACATGAGATTTGGGGGGAGACACAGATCCAAACTATATCAGTATCTTACTTCTAGTGTGCCTCTCTTCTTTACATGCCAACATGGATGTGTGAATCTAATTATTTCTTACTTTTCCATTGTTCACTTCATGTTCCTCTTTACCTTACATTAATATTTGATTGTTCATAATAAGGTATGGGACATATCTTGCATATTTTCAGACTCTGACTGGCGTATTCTCTGCCCAGAGGCAAGATCCACAGGAAGATACATTATACCATTTTCTTTTTGCCTTGCCTTGTAAGAGGTAGTCACAGCAGTAGTACAAAGGGAGGTAGGTGATGGTGATTTATAGCTTTAAAAAATCTTATTAGAAAATGAGAAAGATTAAAAACAAGCCGGCTACACATTCAATTCACAAAATTAGGAATAGAGAATTGAACAAACCCAAATAAGCAGGCAAGAAATAAATAATTAAGGGCATAGATCTGTGAAATATAATACAAAATAATAGGTACATGTAACTAAACTCCAGACATATTCTTGAGATGATTGATCATATAATGAGATCTCTGACAAGACTGACAAACAGAAAAAAAGAAAAACAACATGTAAATAGGCAAAACAGAATGAAAAAAGAAAAAATATCATTCACAACAGATTAATAAATAATAGACTATTAAGATAATTATACTTTAATTAATTTAAAATTTAATATGAAACATATGCCTACTTGAAAAAACATAAACGACCACAAAATTAAAAGAAATAAAAAATTAAATAAACTAATAAATGTGTAAATAATTTGAAATCATATTCAAAGGCTCCCTTTCTGAAACTTCTGGGCCAAAATTCTAGCAAAGCTTGAAGAAACTGTTATTCCAAACATAAAAATTCTTCTAGAAAATGAAAAATTAGCAAAATCTGCCAACGTATTTTATGTCGTTAGATTAAGCCTGATTTCAAACTCGATGGAGAGAGCACAAGAGAAAATGTCTGCTTACAAACACAGATGTGAAACTCCTTAATAAAATGTTAATCAACAGAATTCAAAAGTGTATCAAAAATAATACATCATGAAAAAGTTTATCTAGGAATACAGTAAAGTTTCAATATTAAAAACACTCTAAGAATTAAATTTGCCCATTAATTGACTAAATGTAAAAAAAAATCTTAACAGTTGCAAAAAAAACCACATTTGATAAATTCTATTTATTATAATACCCTTATGAGACGAGAGATATTTAAAAGTCTTCATTTTGAGAGATTATGTAACACGTTTTATTAATTCCACCTGCTCTGTGTCTTCACCCAAATCTTATCTTGTAGCTCCCATAATTCTCACGTGTTGTGGAGGAGACCTGGTGGGAGATGATTGAATTACGGGGGTGGGTCTTTCCTGTGCTCTTCTCATGATAGTGAATTGCCTTGCACAAGTTCTCTCTGTGCTTGCTTCCATCCACATAAGATGTGATTTGCTTCTCCTTGCCTTCTGCCATGATTATGAGGCCTCCCCAGACATGTGGAACTGTAAGTCCAATAAACCTCCTCCTTTTGTAAATTGCCCAGTCTCGGGTAAGTCTTTCTCAGCAGCGTGAAAATGAACTAATACAGTAAATTGATACCAGTAGAGTGGGGCGCTGCTGAAAAGATACCCAAAACTGTGGAAGCGACTTTGGAACTGGGTAACAGGCAGAGGTTGGAACAGTTTGGAGGGCTCAGTAAAAGAGAGGAAAATGTGGAAAAGTTTGGAATTCACTAGAGACTTGCTGAATGGCTTTGACCAAAATGCTGATAATGATATGGACAATGAAATCAAGGCTGAGGCGATCTCAGATGGAGATGAGGAACTTGTTGGGAACTGGAGCAAAGGTGACTCTCATTATGTTTTAGCAAAGAGACTGGTGGCATTTTGCCCCTGCCCTAGAAATCTGTGGAACTTTGAACTTGAAAGAGATGATTTAGGATATTGGGTGGATAAAATTTCTAAGCAGCAAAGCATTCAAGAGGTGACTTGTGTGCTATTAAAGGCATTCAGTTTCAAAAGGGAAAGAGCACAAAAGCTTGGAAAATTTGCAGCCTGACAATGTAATAGTAAAGAAAATCCCATTTTCTGAGGAGAAATTCAAGATGGCTGCAGAAATTTGCATAAGTAATGAGGAGCTGAATGTTAATCACAAAGACAATGAGGAAAATGTCACCAGGGCATGTCAGAGACCTTTGCTGCAGCCTCTCCCATCACAGTCCCAGAGGCCTAGGAGGAAAAAGTGGTTTTGTGGGCTGGGCCCAGGATCCCTGTGCTGTGTGCAGCGTAAGGACTTGGTGCCCTGAGTCCTAGCTGCTCCAGCCATGGCTGAAAAGGGCCAATGTAGAACTTAGGCCATGGCTTAAGAGGGTGCAACTCCCAAGCCTTGGCACCTTCCACATGGTATTGAGCCTGCGAGTGCACAGATGTCAAGAATTGAGGTTTGGAAATCTCTGCCTAGATCTCAAAGGATGGATGGAAATGCCTGGACGACCAGGCAGAAGTTTGCTGCAGGGGCAGGGCCCTCATGGAGAACCTCTGCTAGGACAGTGCTAAAGAGAAATGTGGGGTCAGAGCCCCCAAACTGGGGCACTGCCTAGTGGAGCTATGAGAAGAGGGCTACCATCCTCCAGACCCCAGAATGGTAGATCCAATGAAAGCTTGTACTGTGCACCTGGAAAAGCCACAGACACTCTATGTCAGCTGTGAAAGTAGCCAGGAGAGGGGCTATACCCTGCAAAGCCACAGGGGTGGAGCTTCCTGAGACTATGGGAACCTACCTCTTGAATCAGCATGACCTGGATGTGAGACATGGACTCAAAGGAGATCATTTTGGAGCTTTAAGATTTGACTGACCCACTGGATTTCAGACTTGCATGGGGCCTGTAGCCCCTTTGTTTTGGCCAATTTCTCCCACTTGGAAGGGCTGTATTTATCCAATGCCTGTACCCCCATTGTATCTAGGAAGTAACTAATTTGCTTTTGATTTTATAGGCTTATATGTGGAAGGGACTTGCCTTGTCTCAGATGAAACTTTGGACTGTGGACTTATGAGTTAATGCTGAAATGAGTTGAGACTTTGGGGGACTGTTGGGAAGGCATGATTCATTTTGAAATGTGAAGATATGAGATTTGGGAGGGGCCAGGGGTGGAATGATATGGTTTGGCTCTGTGTCCCCACCAAAATCTCATCTTGTAGCTCCCATAATTCCCACATGTTGTGGGAGAGACTTGGTGGGAGATGATTGAATTATGGGGGTGGGTCTTTCCCATGCTGATCTCCTGATAGTGAATGGGTCTCATGAGATCTGATGGTTTTAAAAATGGGAGTTGCCTTGCACAACCTCTCTCTTTGCCTGCTGCCATCCACCTAAAACATGACTTGCTCCTTCTTGCCTTCCACCATGATTGTGAGGCCTCCCCATCCATGAGGAACTGTAAATCCGATACACCTCTTTCTTTTGTAAATTGCCCAGTTTCAGGTGTGTCTATCAGCAGTGTGGAAATGGACTAATACAACAGGTATACTTAATGTAAAAATGACATATTTTCTTCAAGATCAGAAATAAGACAAGAATTTCCACTGTCAGTGTCAATGTTTTACATAATACTGTTTGTTATGGCAAATACCATAAGTAAAGCAAAGAATAAAAGAGGTATAAGGATTAGTAGGAGAGAGATGTATCTGTTATTTGCAGATATTGTGATTATCTTCTACGAGCTGAGTACCTCTCATCCAAAATGACTGAGACTACAAGTGTTTCAGATTTTAATTTTTTTGGAATATTTGCATATACCTAATAAGGTATCTTGGAGATGGGGCCCAAGTCCAGACAAGAAATTTATTTATGTTTCATACACACTTTATACACATCATCTGAAGTGTATTTTATATAATATTTTAAATAACTTTGTGCATAAAACAAAGTTTTAACTGTGACCTGTCACGTGAGGTCAGGTGTGGAATTTTCCACTTGTTATGTCATGTTTGTGCTCAAAAGGTTTTGGATTTGGGAGCATTTCAGATTTTGGATTTTTGGATTAGGGGTGCTCAACTTGTATGTCAGTTTCCTAGGGATGACATAACAAATTACCGCAAACTGGGTGACTTGAAACAGTAGAAATTTATTCTCTCACATTTCATGAGACCAGAAGTCCAATGTCAAGGTGTCAGCAGGGTTCCTTCAGGAGGCTCTGAGGGGCAATCTGTTCTGTGCCTCTTTCCTAGTGTTGGTGGTTGCTGGGAATCCTTGACATTCTTGGCTTGTTGACACAGCACTCCAATCACTGTCTTCATTATCGCATGGCCGAATTATTCATCTGTGTGTCTTTACATGGCCTTCTTATAAGGACATTAGTCATCGGATTTAAGGCCCACTTAATCCACTATGACCTCATTTTCACTAATTACATTGGCAAAGACCCTGTTTCAAAAAGAGTGACAGTCTTAGGGAGAGGGTGGATATAAATTTTGGGGGGACACTGTTCAACCCAGTACATCTACACAGGAAAAAAATCCAACAGAATCAAGAGACAAATTCAGAATGCATATGCAAAATTGCCAGACAGAACCTCAACATTTAACAATCAATAACATTTCTCTATACTATGACCATCTAGAAAATATAACCAGAAATAAAGTATTTACAATAGCCACAAAATTCATAGACCTTATAGGAATAAACATATTAAAAAATATATAAAACATTTATGAAGAAAATTCAAAAGCTCTATTAAAGTATATTTTAAAATTTGAATAAAAAGAGAATAATAAATTAATAAATAATAAATCATAAATAAATTTGAATAAAAAGAATAATCTTCAATGGGATGGCTTAATATGATAAAGATGTGTATGTGCATTCTCTTATTAATTATAAATTCAATGAAATTTCAATCAAAACCTATCTTTTATAAGGAGCATGATAAACTTATTCTAAAATTGATATGGAAGAATAGAGAGCAAGAAATAGGAAAGACAATTTTGAAAGAGAGTAGTAAGTGAGGAAAAGCTGAATATTTTAAAAGAACACATGCAAATAAAAAGATAAGCATCAAACATGTTAGAATAGATGCCTATAGGAGGTGAAGGAAATGGGAATAGAGACCAAAGGTCATAAATACACACAAAAAGGAAGGCCTTCGCTCTGGCCAATGGTAGAGAGTATGAATGAACTGAAGCTTAAAATAAGTTGCTCAGCGAGCACAGTATCAGAACAATGCCATTTCTTCAATGATTTCTGTCTCAATAGAAGGAATAGAACATTTAACGGCATTTCCATGTATTAGAGATCTGTGTGCCAGCTCTCTATATCTCTACAATGTTATCTTACTATTGTCTATCTAGGTCAGTTTTCTAGTGCTGCCATTAACAAATTACCACAAACTTGATGGTTTAAAACAACAGAATTTTTTTTTCTCCCAGTCTGGAGGCCAGAAGCCCGAAATGAAGGTGAGTTCAGGGTTGGTTCCTTCTTAAAGCTCTGAGGGCAAAACCATTTTATGCCTCTCCTAGCTTCTGGTGGGTGCCAGTAATCCTTTGTGTTTCTTGACTAGTAGACACATCACTCCAATCTCTGTCTCCATCTTCAAATTGCCTCCTTACCCATGTTTCCTCTATTCTAGGGACACTTGTCACTGGATTGAAGGCATATTCTAATTTAGGACAATGTCTTGAGATCTTTAACTTAACTACATTTGCAAAGACCCAATTTCCAAGTAACTGGAACATTCGTAAGTTCAAGTTAAACATGTCTTTTGTGGGGAGCAACCATTCAATTCATGGAACTATCTTTATACCTAATTAAGCACTGTATCATATAATCCTTACATGTGGAGTATTGTCTGCATTTAAGAGATAGTTAATTGATGCTCAAGGAAATCTGTATCAGCTTGTTTGCATTTCTTCCTCACTCCTCACTTAAACCTGATATGATTTCTGCTTCCTTTTTTTTTTTTTTTGCTGTAACTGTTAGCTGCCTTGTCCAAGTAGACAAGATTAAAAGATTTTTTTAAGAATCTTAAAAAAATTTAAATCTTAAAGAAAAATATTTAAATCTTAAGAAAAAATCTTAAAAGATTCTTAAAGTATCTTTAATGTTAAAATCAAACAAGCATTAATAAATGCCAAAAGGAAAACATACATCACTGTCACAGATTATAATTTAATGAAGTTAGAAATTAATTTTAAGAAATTTAAACAAAAAATGCCAAACCATTTTGAAATTTGTGAAAGGTATACTCCTAAGGAAATCTTACGTGGAAGAGATATATAACAGCTATTGAACACAGCTCCAAAAAATTTTTACTCTAATAATATATGATCAAAGCTATATTCTTAGTAACATTCCTAGTAGAAAATAATTATAATTTTGAATGGAACAACAAGGAATGGAAGCAAATGGAAAATTCAACATCAGAAGCTAGACAAATAAGACAAAGTTCAATAAAGAAGAAACAAAATGTAACAGATAAAATAATGAATTATGTTCCTAAGTATTTTATTATTATCATGCTACTGATTTGTGTACATTGATTTTGTATCCTGAAACTTTACTGAATTTATTTATCAGATTTGGAGGCTTTTTAGGGTCTTTATGGTTTTCTAGGTATATCATCAGCAAACAGCAACAGTTTGACTTCCTCTTTTCCAATATGGATGCCTTTTATTTTTTTATCTTGTCTGATTGCTCTGGAAGGAGGAAAAAGATCTCTATAAGAAAAACTACAAAACACTGCTGATCATAGATGACACAAACAAATAGAAACAGCTTCCATGCTCTGGATGGGTAGAATCAATATTGTGTAAATGACCATACTGCCAAAAGCAATCTACAGATTCAATGCAATTCCAATCAAAATACTATCATCATTCTTCACAGAACTTAAAAAAAAAATCCTAAAATTCATATGGAACCAAAAAAGAGCCTGCATAGCCAAAGCAAGACCAAGCAAAAAGAACAAATCTGGAGGCATCACATTACCTGGCTTCGAACTATATACTACAAGGCTATAGTTACCAAAATAGCATGGTACTGGTATAAAAATAAGCACTTGTAATTTCCCTATTAGAGAAGTTTTCTCATTTCTTTTTCCGGGGCATGTGGTCTCTTGCTTCCTCTGTTGTCTGTCTGTGGTACTGCAACAAGCTGATGAGCTCTCTTTTGTTTTCTGAGGTTCTAGGCATCTAAAGTATGCCAGTTCTGTAAGCAATCCGAATCAGACAAGACAGAAACCAGTTTGTTGAACAGCCCTTCAGAAAGTTGGAACATTGAATACTTGTTCCACTCTTCTCTTTTGTTCCCAAGGGAGAAGCTACTAGCTGGGTAATTTCTCCTGATCTCAGTGAGCTGTGGCAGCTTCTGTCTGTGGCATTACAATTTTTCCGGTAGTGCCATAAGCTGCTGAGCTCTGTGTTGTTTTCAGCAGCTCCAGGCATCCCAAGTAATAGCAATTCCTTATCATTGCTGAGTCAGGCGAGACAGAAACCAGCACCTCAGGCACCCCCTTGAAAATTAATTTCTACTCTTCCTTTCTCTCTCAAGGAGACGTTTCAAATTGGGATTTTACTCCCATTGCCCTGTGCTAGCTTGGGGAAGGGGCTGGCATGGCTGAAATAAAATGACGCTTCTTACCCATTTTAATGCAGCTGTTCTTGGTTTTGGGCTTGTATGGGGTACTGTGACTTCCTAACTCGTTTCTGCAGTTCTCATAGAGGTTTTTTGGAGCACATATTGTTGTTGATTTGGTGTCTGTATGAAGGAATGAGGGCTTGGGTTTCTTATTCTTCCATGTTACTCACTTTGTCCTTATTTTTTTTTTTCAGCTCAAATCTTAGTAGATATATTTGGCTCTCTTTATCTTTCTTTTCTGAGATTCTCAATTCCTTTCTTGCTGGACACTACAAACTCCTAGGTGTCATACTTCTCTAAGCACTACTTGTTTCCCTTGTAGAATTCCCTTGATCTTTTAAAATCTTACCTGTTGGCATTGTCTCTTTATACTCTTCTTCTTTTGGATTTGGACATTTATGCTTGAAATCTTAGTTCAGCTAGATACATAGATTGGGGGGTTGTAATTCTTCTCATAGGCTTTCTTCTTTCTCACCATCATGACACAGTGTATTCTATCTCAGCCTGAAATGCCATTTCCCTTTAAGTCCCTGCTTAGTGTTCCCTCTCTTCCCCACCATATGCACTTTCCTTTTTGCCACCAGCCAAAGTCTAGGCTCAAAGTAGCATTTTATAAATATGAGTCAAACAAAGAAGGGAAAGAAAAATAAAGAAAAGAAAAGAAAAAAGAGAAGAAAGAGAAGGTGAGAGCACAGGTAGCAAATGGCAGAGTTCAAGTTTAAATCTAGATCTTCCAAATACAAATATTGCTCTTTCCAATATGCTATTCATTTCCTAGCCCAAATATGCCTCCTTGGGGAGTGGGTTTTACTTTTTATATTTCTAATATCATTCAATGTATATAATTCATTATTGACTTTAGTTTTTCAGGGAGACATTTTCTAACCTCATCCTGGAAGTCTGAGATTACATCTTACCTGAATTTTTTAAATCTTCTATCAACTAAATAAATTGACTGCCTCAACAAATTTTGTTGACTATGCCCCTTAATTATATCAAACATTTCTCAGTGATTCTAGCCAGATCAGCTACCATATTGTGCCTCAATATAGTCAGCTAGCTCTTCTTTCTTTCTTTCATTCATTAATTAATTCAACTGATATTGTATACTTTCTAAGTGATAAGGAGATAATGAACACTGAGTGTCACAGGAAATGAAACAGAGCCAATGTCACCATTTAAGGAGTTAAGATTGAGTTTGGTGGAAAGTCAGGCAAACCATTTTTAAAAGTACTACCAGATGGTGGTATCTGCTATGGAGAAAAAAGACTAGAACTTGGAAATAGAATGTGAGGTTGGAAACAGAAGGCTGCTCACTGAGATGGGAAGGGCCAAAGAAGACCTATCTGAAGGTAACATTTGAATTGGGGCTTGAGTGAAGTAAGGGAGGAAACTGTGGATTTCTTCATGCAGGAGGAATAGCAAATGCAGTTAATTAGTATGCTTGGTATGTCTGAAGATATGGAAGAGATCAGGGTGTCTTAAATGAAGTAAGTGAAGGACAGTGGAAGTTGAGGGGTAACCAAGGGCCAGAGCAAGCAGTAAATGGTAAGCCTCATAAGGGCTTTGGATATTTCCAACATATCAATTTTCCCTCCCTAATGGATGATTTTTATTGGCATACAAATATCCTCCTTATTAACAAAGAAGCAAAACAAACAAATGACTTTCCATTGACCTCACAGTTTTCTTTGTTTTTTTTTTTCTCATTTTTAAGTTACCATTCAGTACAACATTTGTTTAATACACTTGCTCCTATCTCCATTAATACACCAGAGGTCAAGCCACCATATGTCTTACCTAGCTGGACTACTACAATAGTTTCCATTTGGTCTTCCTGACTCCATTCTTCCCAATACATTGGCCTGAACCATCACCTTCTTCTATTCTCTACAAAGCAGCCAGATTAATTGTATGCATTTTCTAGTCCTGCTGTAACAAATCAACACAAACTTAGTAGCTTGAGACAATACAACCTTATTATCTTATAGTTCAATGTTTTAGAAGTCTAAGATGGGTCTCACCAAGATGGTGAAAAGACTTTGTTCAGTTTCTCTGCATTTTCCATCTTCTACAGCCCACCTGCATTCCTTGGCTCCTGGCCCCCTTTCTCTGTCTTCAAGGCTAGCAATGGTGAGTGAAATCCTTCTAGTGTCAAATTACTTTGACCTCCTTTTCTGCCTCCTTCTTCCAGTTTCAGGGATCCTGTAATAACACTGGATACCCCTGGATAATCCAAGTAATCTCCCTATTTTAAAGTCATCTGATTAGCAGCTTTAATTCCTTTATACCATTTAAGATAACATATTCACAGGTTGTAGGGATTAATGTGTGGTCATCTTTGGAGGCCATATTCAGCCTACCACATTAATCTTTTTTTTTTTTTTTGAGAAATCATCTTGCTCTGTTGCCCAGGCTGGCATGCAATGGCATGATCTCAGTTTACTGCAGCCTCTACCTCCTGGGCTTAGGTTATCCTCCCACCTTAGCCTCCCAAATGCCTGGGACTACAGGTGCTACACCAGCATGCCCAGATAATTTTTGGTATTTTTTGTTGAGACAGGGTTTCACTATGTTGCTCAGTCTGGTGTCCAACTCCTGGACTCAAGTGATCCACCCGCCTTGTCCTCCCAAAGTGTTAGGATTACAGGCGTGAGCCACTGCACCTGGCCTACATTAATTCTTTGAAATGTAAGATAGATCATATCACTTCCCTGCTCAAACCCCTCAGGACTTTGTAGAAACTCACAAGTCTTACAATGGTTTAGAAAGTTCAACATGACCTGGCCTCCCTGGCTGCAGGGTGGGGACCAGGGTGAGGTGAAGGAGGTATGTAGGGCACAAATTTGCAGCTAATGCAGCTGATGCTTCTCTCAAGTTATATTAGACTTGGATTTCTCACCTCATCTGCTGTCTTCCCTCGAGCTAACTCTACTCTATCCATAGTGGCCAGTATGTTGCTCCTTGAGCAACCAAGCACATTCTTGCTTCAGTGCCTTTATATTGCTATTTCTTCAGAGCTCTGGGACATTCTTCTAGGCATTGGGCATAGCTTAATTTCTCACTTCATTTAAATCTCTTGTCAAATGTCACCTTCCCTGAAAAGCCTTTTTTGACAATTTCATTTGAAGTACAGCCTCATCACTTTCTAACCCCTTTACTCTGTTTCATTTTTTTCCCTCTTAGGGCTTATCACCCTGGGTATCATATTATTCTTTATTTGTTTTTCATTTTTTCTACTAGAACAGAAGTGCCATGAAGGCAGAGTCTTTGCCTTACTTACTGTTTTAAAATTACCAGGGTCTAGGACAGTGTCTGGCATATAGAAGATGCTCACTAAATATTTGTTAAATGAAAACAAAGATATGGAAAATGTATTTCTATGAATGACAATGGAAACATTCAAGTGCTTTCTGTGAGCCAGGCACTGTTCTAAAAACTCTAAGTGTATTAACTGATTTTATCTTCTCAATGTTTTCAGATGAGAAAATGGGCATGGAAAGACCAAGTAACTTGACAAACTCACACAACTAGTAGTTAGGACTGCATCTGAATCAAGATATTGTGGCTCTAGAAGCCAACGCTTTTACATGTGTATGTTCTGATTGTATTTTTACTCTTTATGATTACTATAAGATGTTTAAAATGAATATATACTGCAGTATACTATTAAATTTTACAATTTGATGACTGCTTTAAACATGTTAACAACTTATTTACTTGAATAATCTTTAATATTATCGAAAGTTTTATTAGGAGTTTCTGGGTAAAAGTATGGGAGAGGGAAAATTTACTAAGCATTTATTAATTTGTCTAGCTCAGGTTGTTAAAGCAGATTAAATATTGCTTTCATTCGGGTGCATTCATTGGAAATGTACTTTTAAACTGACTATTCTTTTTTCCAGTAAGTTTAGAATTAGGGAATAGTAGGAGCAACTCATGTAGATAAGCTGTGCAAGGTGGCACAGGATGGCAAACCAGACAAGGGCTAATTTTATAAATCCTTAAAAATATGAAATAAAATTATTCTCAATAAGTAAGGGTGTTGAATTTAAAGAGATGTGTGCCAGATGGCCTGATGGAAATTCAGCACCATTTTCCCTCTCCTGTGTTTTCCCCTGAATTCTTGGTAATAACATTTTCCCGAATCTGTGCCAGTAGGGTTCTGGATTAGATTCCACCTAGGAGAGGCTCTTGAGCAAGATTTGGAAGGCAGAAGAGGACCAGAAGCCATGAATGTTCCTGCAGGCAGGTTCATGGGTCTCAGCAGATGGGATATGTGACGTTCTGCCAGCAGCTTCCCAGCATCCTCTGGTGCATCACAGACTTTGAGGCTTCAGGCAGCTGAGCTCACTGGTGGTGGTGGCCTGTGAGCCTGCACGTCCTCATTTCTGGAAAATCAGTGGAGGCTTTTTCTGACTTTTGCTGTCCCAACCCTGTAACGGGTTTTATAAACCTCTAACTTACTTTATTAAATTTATTTCTGCAGGAACTACCTGCAGTGGCTTCCGTTTTCCTGACCTGAATGCTAATTGCTACACATACATTTTCTTAGGAAAAATATTTTTTTATAAAAAAAGTGTTTTATAATTTTTCTTCCATCATCAGATATTAATTTTTTTTTATTTTTTATTTTTTATTTATTTATTTATTTTTTTTTTTTTGAGACGGAGTCTCGCTCTGTCGCCCAGGCCGGAGTGCAGTGGCGCGATCTCCGCTCACTGCAAGCTCCGCCTCCCGGGTTCACGCCATTCTCCTGCCTCAGCCTCCCGAGTATCTGGGACTACAGGCGCCCGCCACTACGCCCGGCTAATTTTTTTGTATTTTTAGTAGAGACGGGGTTTCACGGTGTTATCCAGGATGGTCTCGGTCTCCTGACCTCGTGATCCGCCCACCTCGGCCTCCCAAAGTGCTGGGATTACAGGCGTGAGCCACCGCGCCCGGCCCAGATATTAAATTTTTTTTCAGAAAATGGGTGGAACCATTAGTGTCAATTATTGCCTTAAAATATTCCACTGGGGTTGTTAAAATAGGTAAAGCAAATCAGTTATTCAATAATTAATATTTACTATTAATATTTAAACTTGTTTGGTACTCTTAGCTTGTGAAATAAAATTGAGGGAGATTTCCTTGGCAGGTAAGCATTGGCAGATTTGCAACCCAAAGAAGTGGAAGTACTCTTCAGAATTATTTGGATACAAATAATCTCTTCTCAAACACAGATATCTGCTCTGTCTCCCAATTCTTCTGGCCACTCCTACTTTCTACCATGTTCTATGCTAATAAACAAAGGATAGAATCATACAGACTCATCTTTGTATAGCGCTTTCAGTTTACGAGGCATGCCCCTACATTGCATCATTGGACCCCCACAAATTTAAGCTCAGTTCCTGTGGGTTTCCACAATTTCCTATACTTTCCCTTATTATAGCACTTATGCATTACATTTAAAAATTTCATGTCTCTTCTACCACCCCTAGATTTCAAACCCTTTGAGAACATGAATTCTGTCCTTTAAATTAATATTTAGTTTTTTGTTGTTGGTATAAATCATGTCCTAATGATCATTGTTAGCCCTATCCTAGGGCCAAGCTCCTAGCAGATGGTCAGAAAGGATATATTTAATAGCTGAATGTAAGTGGCTGAGACTGAGTTGATGTGAAACATTTTGGATTCTGAAACCCATGACTTTTTAATGATGCCACTTTACTTCTCATTCAAAATATATTTATAATACCCCAAAGAATGGGTAAAATAATCGAAGAAAAAATAAGCTCCTAACATATTTTATGTAAACTACTTGGCATAACCAAAAAAAGCAGAGGGAGGAATCTGGTTTTATTATTGTTTTTAACAGGTATTAACCCCAGTATACCTTTTCAGCCACATGTTCCTTACTTCTCCAAGTATTCCATGCTATCCAATCACTGAATTATAGGGAAATGAGTAACAAAAATAATTCATGTTCTGTGTCTGGAAGACTTGACACAAGCTTTGTTTTAAACGGTTTGTCTGAAAAATTCAAGGAAGCATAGAAAAAGTGGTGGCAGATGGAGTGGTTTATTTTGAGCCGAATTTTAGACAATCTTTGCGTTGATGAATAAAAGTTATTTATTCTGGAACACTACTATGTGAAAAGAGTTATACTAGTTTCGAGGAGACGAATATGCATTAGATATGGTTTTTTATCCTCAAGGAGTGCACCCCCTTGTGGAATAGTCGGTTATTTGACAGGTACAGGAAGGTGTGAAGTGTTGAAGAGCGAACAAAGTAAATGATGGATTTTGATATTTAAAAATGCTCTTTATACTAAGATTGTGCTGGAAGAAATATCCCCTGGATGTCAGGCCAACAGAGACAGAATCAAGGAATAGAAGAGAATGATGGTCCTTCTACCAATCACCTGCTTCTAGGTATAAAGTACAGCTTACTGCAGAGGTCATTGCCTTCAGAGTTAGGCATCAGTTCTGAAAATTGAAGACTCAGAGGTGAAACGGTGAAGTGATAAGCGAAAACTCAGATATAAGTAGCAGAAATAAGATTAAAATCCCAGTTTCCAGAGTACCAGTTTAATGTCATTTCTAATACTTTGCACTCTTTGGAGTTTTTTAGACTTCAGGTGTAAGAATTTCAATTCCCACACCTAAGTTTTCCCCAAGCAAGATTAGCAAGATTATTCCACGTACAGAGAAATTCATTACTAAGTCAGCTGCCCAAATTCTTTTTAAGGTAAAGATAAATTAATGTAAATCTTCCTGTCCTTCTTATTGCAGATAAGAATGAATGCATATGAAAAGTATGTTTATTCATTTAAATGTTTAGTTTGCAGGCATAGTGTCCAAGAATGGGCATTGGAGTGGGTGGGAAATGTGTTAAAGTAAAGGTGACTTGGATTCAGGAATAAGATTCCTTCATGAATGCAAGGCAATTTGACATTTTTCTCTTATACTGAACTGAATTCATGCAGGTGTGTATGCTAATATTACATATTTTGGTTTATATATCTAAAGTATAGAAATTTTAAAAATTAGACATCATCTTAATTATACCAGTCAAAAAAATTTGCCTAATTTAAACCAGTATATTTTTTTCCAAAGCAGAGTGACTTTTTATTTTGGTAGATGTTTCTTACCAGATAAATCACACATTCATCAAGAATTGCTGTGATTGCCTCACAGAGATGAAAAAAAAAAACTTGCCCTAAATTAAAAATAAAATCTATCTACTTTAATTGTAAAATGGGAATGATTACTACTATTTACTGATTACTTAAATATTCATGAGAAAGAGTCTCCAAATTTAGATGGCTGTATATTTAAAGATAAGGGTGTGCTCATATTTCTTATAAGGAGATAGAGTTAATTCTTATCCCCATGGTGGAGCTCCCAGACAGCGTGGCAGATGCCTTTGTTGATTTCTGTACATTTAAAAGGTAATGAGTAGCAGTGAGGGAGTTTCTCTCTGAGTCAAATGGAGTGGATCGGGATGATTTGCCTTGGATGCACAGAAATAATTTATTTTGTTACTCCTTTTCATCGGACATGACACCTCAAATATTGAATGTATGAATTCTGAAAATTGATATATCTATTTAGGCTTTAAAAAATCTCCACATAGAGAAGAACTGAACACTGCCAGGTGCCTGGGGGAAATTCTGGTATTACTTGGAAAGTATTGGAAGGAAGGGCAGAAAGATCTCCTTCTACCCGACACACCATGGATGGCTTGTTGTTTCGATGCCTGAGTGTCAGAGCTGGAGTGAACTCTGGGCATAATCAAATCCAAGCTATAATTTTACTGATAACGAATTGAAGACTCAGAGAGGTGAAGTGGTGAAGTGATAAGCAAAAAGTCAGGCATAATTAGCAGAAATAAGATCAAAATCCAGGTGTCCAGAGTCCCAGTTTAATGTCATTTCTGATACTTTGCAGTCTTTGGACCTTTTTTGACTTTAGGCATAATAGTTTCAAATCCCACATCTAGCTTTCCCCCAAGCAAGATGAAAAGATGTGTCTCTGCTCACAGAATCCCTTCCTATGACCTTTATCCCAGTCTACTTTCTGACCCTGTTGGCTTACTCCTCTTTCCCTTGGAAAAAATAAAAAAACCTGCCACCTCACTATAAATTTGCCTTAGAGATTGCCACTTAGTTCATTTACAAATAAGATGGAATGGGATGAGACGGATGGAAAGGTGAAAAGAAGAGAAGGCCACTCATCCTCTTACTGACATGGATGTTTTGTCATTTTTTGGTCAGTATTTTTTTTTTCTGCATATTACTCTCACTTCTCCTACTAGGTTTTGTGCATTTGGAGGGCAATTGTGATGACATTTTGTCTGTTTTCTGTTTTTTTTGGCAGAACACCATGAATATAGTAAGTTTCGGTACATTTTGGGGTAGTTCCTTCAATCGAGGCAGCAGGCAGAAGACATAACACTGCTGAGACAAGCTCAGTATGATTCTGTGGTCTAACCAAGTCATAAAGCAAAGGACACATTTTCATTAATCTACCTTCCAGCTGATAAAATCTTCTAATGAGCCATGTGCCATCTCAGAAAATTATAGCATGTATTGTCCAAAATTTGATCAGGAACACAAACAGACCACTCAACATATATTAAATAGAAAAGGACTCAATACAGGTAACTAGATGCTTTCAAAACCATTGGCAGGGTTAGAGGCATGAAACAGAATGTGACCACTTACTCTCAAGTGTTCTAGTTTCCAGAAAGTCTCTGGAATCATAAGAAACTATTGGTTATGTTCCGAGCTGCCTCCACAACTGAGCTAGGTGATTCTTGAAAAACCACCCAGAAACCGATGCAAAATATCCCATTTGCTGAAGCCCACAAGTTTGTGGCTGTCTTTTCTAATGGAGAAACAACAATACAATTTCTGTTTCTTTTGCCTCTCAAACATCATGCAAGCGCCTCTGGCTGGCACATTCTAACCTGGAACCCTGATGATAAGAATTATGAAAAAAATGCTGCTTCCAGGCTTCTAGTGTCTAGAAATAGAGAGAGCATTGGGAAAGGTGGGTAGAAATGGTGTCATTTCTAAAGACAGTCCAATACATACACATTTCTTCAGCTTTTAATTCTTTTGTTTTCACCATTTTTTTAATCTACTAATTTTTTAAAAAAAAATCCTTCGGTGTGTGTTATTTATTCATCTGATGAGTTCAGTATGTAACTGACATACACATGACATAGTTGTTTTTTTTCAGGAAGAGTAGTTTGAGGAACTGTTTATCAGTATATTGTATAAGGGTGAACATGGTATTTGGGTAATAGAACAAATTCTTCAAATAAAAAAATGTTATGACTATACTCTGACAAAAACTTACCTCAGGGATATATTTTGGCTTGACAGAATTTTATTTTTAAATGGAAAGTGTGAAGAATGCAAATCACTTTTTAAGCTATTCAATTTGCTTTTGGGAGAGACTGACTTTGGGGTCAGAGTTTTGGAATAACTTAGTAGTATGCTTATAAATGTATGATCTTTCTTTACTTATACCAATGACAATTATCTAAACATGATCCATACGTCAAACACTTACACAGTAATAAATAAAAAACTGCTGATACTTGATGAAAAGAAAAAGCTTTTTTTTGTAGAAATGATACTGTTTTCCACCCACTAATAATTACCTCCCTTTGCAAATATTTAGAAATCTACATATTTCAATATTATCAACATATGAAAGTTAAACATGTTTTATTTCCTAGAGATTTTATCATTTTGGCCAGGGATAGTGGCTCATGTTTGTAATCCCAGAACTTTGGGAGGCTAAGGATCGCTTGAGCCCAGGAGTTCAAGACTAGCCTGGGCAAGATAGTGAGATCTTGTCTCTACAAAAAATAAAAAATTATCCAGGTGTGGTGTCGTATGCTGTGGTTTCAGCTACTCAGGAGGCTGAGGTGGGTGGATTACTTGAGCCTACAAGGTCGAAGCTGCAGTGAGCCGTGATCGCACCACGGCACGCCAGCCTGGGTAATAGAGCGAGACTATGTCTCGAAAAAAAGACAGAATATGTCATTTCATCATGGATTTAGGAAGAGAGCCACCAAGAAAGGTGAGACTACCTTTATGAATAACAATTATCTGTAAATAGGGAGGGAAATAAAAAAATGATATCCATCTTTCATTGTTATTCTTGGAAACATTTTACATTTATAGGCATGATAGGATAAAATGTATTGATATTTTACTGATCACAGCACGTCACATTGGCTGGCCTCTAATTGTCAGTAACAGGTTAGGGAGATTACGTCTGTAAATACTGCATAGGAGGTCTAGATACAAGTTCAGTAAATGCTGCTGGGATAACTGGCTAGCCATATGTAGAAGACTGGAGCTGGACCCCTTCGTAATACCATATACAAAAATAAACTCAAGATGGATTAAAGACTTAAATGTAAAGCCCAAAACTATGAAAACCCTGGAAGACAACCTAGGCAATACCATCCTGGACATAGGAACAGGATTTCATGACAAAGCCACCAAAAGCAATCACAACAAATGCAAAAATTGACAAGTAGGATCTAATTAAACTTAAAAGCTTCTGCACAGCAAAGGAAACTATCAACAGAGTAAACAGACAACCTACAGAATAGGAAAGAAAATGTTTGCAAACTATGCTTCTGATAAGGAACTTAATCATATTTACAAGAGAAAAACAAGGAACCTCATTAAAAAGTGGGAAAAGGACATGAACAGACGCTTCTCAAAAGAAGACATACATGGCCGGGTGCGATGGCTCACGCCTGTAATCCCAATACTTTGGGAGGCCGAGGTGGGTGGATCATGAGGTCAAGAGATAGAGACAATCCTGCCCAACCAACATGGTGAAACCCCGACTCTACTAAAAATACAAAAATTAGCTGGGTATGGTGGTGCATGCCTGTAGTCCCAGCTACTCAGGAGGCTGAGGCAGAAGAAACGCTTGGATCCGGGAGGTGATGGTTGCAGTGAGCTGAGATTGCGCCACTGCACTCCAGCCTGGCAACAGTGGGAGACTCCATCTTAATAATAAAAGACATACATGCAACCAACAAGCATATGATAAAAAGCTCAATATCACTGTTCATCATCAGAAAGAAGCAAATCAAATTGACAATGAGATGTCATCTCATATCAGCCAGGTTTGTAATTATTAAAAAGTAAAAAAATAAGAGATGCTAGCAAGTTTGCAGAGAAAAGGGAACACTTATACACTGTTGGTGGGAATGTAAATGAGTTCAAACTTTGTGGAAAGCAGTATGGCGATTCCTCAAAGAGCTAAAAGCAGAAGTACCATTGGATTCAGCAATCCTGTTAGTGGGTATATACCCAGAGGAATACAAACCATTCTACCATAAAGACACATGCACACGAATGTTCATTGCAGCACTGTTCACAATAACAAAGACATGGATTAACCTAAATGCTCATCAATGACAGATTGGATAAAGAAATATACACCATTAATACTATGCAGCCACAGAAAAGAACAAGATTATATCTTTTGTGGGAGCATGGATGGAGCAAGAGGCTATCATCCTTAGCAAACTAACACAGGAACAGAAAACTAAGTACTATAAGTATTTAGTTTTCTATATAACTGGGAGATAAATGATATAAGTGGGAGATAAATGATAAGAACTTATGAACACAAAGAAGGAAACAACAGACAGTGGGGTCTACTTGAGGTGGGAGGGTGGGAGGAGGGAGAGGAGCAGAAAAGATAACTACTCGGTACTGGGATTAATACCTGAGTGATGAAATAATCTGTACAGGAAACCTCGTGACACAACTTTGCCTATATAACAAACCTGCACATGTACACCTAAACCTAAAATAAAAGTTAAAAATAAATAAGTAAAAACAAAGTAAAAAGATAGCCTGTGATTATTTTAAAGATAGCAATAGTAAGTGGTACTATGCAGAGGAAATATATTTAAAAGATAATTTTCCTGGAAAGAGGCAAGAATTACCAAATGGCTATTGGAATCAGTAGTTGCAATTAGCATCGATTTCTTCATCAGATCAAAGTTTCAGTCCATTTTCTTTTGCAAAAGGCAAAGTCCCCAGTTTCATGATCTATACATTTGTAATAATAATAGCTCCACCTAACCTGTGGAGCTATTGTGAGGATTAAATGCATGTGAAGTGATGGTACATAGCGAATAAAAACCATCATGACAGACACAGAGAGAAACTAGAAGAAAGGAAAAAGTCTTATGCTTTAGCACTTTTGCTGACACTTCTTTTCTGCTTTTTGAACAAGTAGCCCCACATTTCCATTTTGCACTGAGACCCACCAGTCCCGCTCATATCCACTCTTCTCTTTCATTGCCATTGCCACTCTCCCTGCACCCGCGTCTTTGTAGCAGGTTTCTACCTGGCCTCCCTGTCACCACATTCTTCCTTATCTCCATGGTGTACATCATTTGTCATTTGCCATTAATATAAGTGGATATTATTATTATAACTACTAGTAGGACTTTCAATAATATGATAAAATAAGTAGCATTAATAACGTGAGTTGCCAAGAATAACTATGACTTATGTGAATGACTACTGTAGCGAAAATAAGTTAAATGTTATGGTGCTAATGTGCTAATGAAGGGTTTAGAATGAATTTCTGTGCAAATTTGTAAGTATATGTAAAAATGTACAAGTGAAGAGTATTCTGAATAAAAGCACCAATATTAAATTCATGACATGTGCCCTCAAAGTGCTTTGGATGTTGCTTGGGTGTTAGGCCTCTTAAATCAAGATATAAACCAAGAAGATAACTTGAGATCCAAGGAGAGCCAGTGCAATATGGTAAGAAACAGACTTCAGGATAGGAAAGGTTAGTGCTTAAATCCCCTGCTCCACCAGTACCACATGATAACCTTGGAGGAATTGCTTAACCTCTGAATGTCAATTCTTTCTTAAATTTTTTTTTCCAAAAAAAAACTTCCTAAAAATTCCTACCATCTCCTTCATAGAGCTATTTTAAGTGATGTGTTAGATAACACATGCAAATTTACAAATATGTTGCCTGGGAAAGAGAAAATGCAATAAACTGTAGTTATTACCACAGCAACAATGATGTAAAAATAACTGGTAAAATTTTGACATTTTCCTGGATGTTGGGATATTAGACCATCCGTATAAAATCATATTTTTAAAACAGCTTAGCAAAGAAAAGGTTTTTGCAAGATGATAGATCATCTTTACATGCAAGAAGGAATGTATGTCACATCTCTGGATTATGAACAAAGATCCTGGAAATGGAATTTGATGAGAGCATGCTATTGAAACTATAAGTGGAATTTTCTTTCCTTTCCCTTTCTAAAATACCTAGTCATTTCAGTGAATCCACCAATCTGGACAACTTATGAATTGAATGTAGCAATGGGTATATATAAATGAGGAAGGGGTATATATAAGTTTACATGTGTGTTTGTGAGCAATAGTATTTCTCCATTTTGCCCTTCCCCCTTCCCCTGATGATTCTCCACTCTTCTCTGTCTCATCAGGGATGCCTGAATTCAGCTCCAAGTACCATATGCCTGAGCTTCTTTCCCTCTAGTTTTCATTTGGTTCAGCCAATGATCTCCCGTGGCAGGAGGTGGAAGAGTGGGAGAAGAGTGAGGTTGAAGTATTTATTTTCTCCCACCCTTCTCTTCCTACAGACATTCTCTTTGGTCTGTTTAGCTGTGGCTACTTTCCTTTACTTATGGACACAACTCCCATTAGTCTCATTCCTACTGTAACAGATATCACCAAGTTCAAATAGCACAGATTTTCATTTTGCCCCTTCAGGACTAAGGTGGTTAATGACTTTCTTCTGTTGCTGGTCCCTGTGTTCCCTATACTCTGCACTGGTAATTTGTCCCTTTGAAGACTATTTATACCCTGAATCTGTCATCTGTTTTCTACTAGGTCCCTAACTGTTAAAGTGTTTGTGTGTGTTTATTTGTGTGTATTTCACAAAGAAAGAGAGGGGAAAAGGATGATAATTAACTTATCTGTAACCAGTCGAAGTCTGTGGCCTTTTGAGACTTGCATTAATCACTTCTTACCAATATGTCACATTGCAAAGACTATCAGAAATAACAGGGAAGAAAGAAACAGAAATATAAAAAAAGAGGAAAAAAGCAGAAAAAGGAAGAGAAAATGTCTTAAATTTTAATTAAATTAAAAAAACCGCTCACTATTTGACTTTTTTTTGAGTTGCAGAAATTCTTTATATATGTTTTAGATATATGGTGGATACAAACTCTTGGTAAGATATATATTTTGTAAATACTTTCTCCAAGTGTATAGTTTGTCTAATCATTTGCTATTTTATTTTACTTTATTCAAGGGGTACTTGTGCAGGTTTGTGACATGGGTATATTGGGTGATGCTGAGGTTTGGGCTTCTAATGATACTGTTGTCCATGTGGTGAACATAGTACCTGATAGGTAGTTTTTCAACCCTTGCTTCCTCCCTTCTTCCCCACTTTTGGAATCCCCAGTGTTTATTATTCCCATCTTGGTGACCATGTGTACCCAAAGTTTAGCTCCTACTTATAAATGAGAACATCTGATATTTAGTTTTCTGTTCCTGTGTTCACTTAGGATAATGGCCTCCAGCTGTATCCATGCTGCTGCAAAGGACACGATTTCATATTTTTATGGCTGCATAGTATTCCATGGCATATATGTACTACATTTCTTTTATCCATTCCATTGTTGATAGTCACCTAGATCCATGTCTTTGCTGTTGTGAATAGCGCTGCAATGACCATGGGAGTACCTGTGTCTTTTTGAGAGAACAAATTATTTTCCTTTGGGTATATACCCAGTAATCGCACTGCTAAATCAAATGGTAATTCTATTTTTAGTTTTATGAGAACTCTCTGACGAACTGCTTTTCACAGGAGCTGAACTAATTTTTATTCCCATCAGCAGTGTACAAGTGTTCCTTCTTCTTCATAACCTTGCTAACATCTCTTATTTTTTGACAGATGCTGAAAAATAGTAGCCATTCTGACTGATGTGAGATGATATCTCACTGTGGTTTTGATTTGCATCTCTCTGATGATTAATGATGCTGAGCAGTTTTTCATGTTTGTTGACTGCTTGTATGCCTTCTTTTGAGAAGTGTAATTTCATATTCTTTCCACAATTTTGATGGGGTTATTTGAAAAAAACACTTACAATTCTAATAGTGGGATCATTAATAGTTAAAGCAACAATATAAAGATGTTAGATTGGAAAAATACTAGGTCTGTTCATTGTCAGAGAGGTCTCCAGAAGAAATGGTGAATTGCTATCTTTTTCAAGAGATTTTTCAGTAGCAAACAGCATCTTAAAAAAAAAAACAAACCAAACAGTTAATCTTTTCCATGATTGAAGAATTGTGAATGAGAACAGTAGTAATCTTTAGTCATTTAACTTCTGGAAACAGTAGGAAAAATCTGGATATAACTCTTCAGGTCAAGGTGGTCTCTATTTGTTTTGAAATACATTAACTCACACAACTGAGCTCAGATTAATAAGTGATTTCTAAATAGTAGAGGCTCCATTTGTCAAGAGGATCATGGAAACAAAAAGTATCTTTAATACATTTCACCTATACCCTGCTGCCAGAAGCTGATTAGAAAAACCTAAATGATAATATAAATACAAATGAAGAAGTAAGCATACCTTGCCTATCCACATCACATCTCATGGAAAATGTATATTCTGTGTAAGAATACTTTCTTGGAAGAACAGACTAAGAAAATTTATATAAACAGAATCAGATTTTCCTTTCAAGACACTATAAAAGAAGGTTGATTTACATAAAATATTTTTAGTCCAAGATAAAAAAGATATTTTAGAATACAGACTTAGAATATAGCAATAAATGCTATGCAGAGATTATTTTTCCTTAAGTCTAGATGTTTTGTATGGGTAAATGGGACTGTGGGTTTGTAAGATTTTTCATGACCAAATTTCAAGTCTTTCTCTGTGCCAAGTAAATGATCCTTGGAATATTTCTGCATGAAAAGTTCATTTTAAGCGATATTTTCTAAGATGTGAACCCTATTTAGTCCTGGATAAGGCTATACAGTGACTACTGATTTGTTTTTGTTTCATCTTTGATAAAGACTGATTTAGAAAAGTGGAAAAGATATCATTAAAAGGAGAGATAAATTTGTTACAAAAGATGCTTTGTTGCATAGAATCAATCTCTCTCTCTCTCTCTCTCAAAATGAGTAGGAAGGTAAAATTTGGTTTCAAACACCTCTTTCTCTCCTTAATAGTCCACAAGGATTTAGCCTCTAAATTTCTGTTGATGAAATTTTAGCTGTACCAAATTTTAATGGAAATGGAGTCTTCAATATGACACTTGATTAACTATTTTTCCCAAAGCTTTGTCTTTCAGTCTTGGTAGAGTTTGGAGGAGAAGAGTTTACCAGTGTTGGAGTACATTAGAATTTGGAAAGTCAACAGTCACCATACCTATCTCCTTTATGATTTTATAGATTTCTATTACATTCCTTTTGGCTTTCACTTGTCTAATTAGAAATTATTCATTTTTTAAAAATATAAATTTTGCAGAATAATTTTTATCATTCACTTGAAGATCTTTTTTGATCTTCTCTTTATTCAATTTATTAACACCCTACTTATACAGCATTATAGGGTGTTTTATGTTTCTTTCTGATTATTACAATTTTTGAAGAGTTAGATTTCTGCTTGGTTGTCTTTTTCTGATTAGAAGAATATTTACTTATGAGATATTTTTTACCATGTATTAATTGAACATTATGTGCTATGTCTATTTTTAATATATTGAAAATTTCCATAATATAATAATATATATTTTATATTATAATCCATTAAAAGTCAGAAAGTATTCTTATTTAGATCTAAATATACAATTTTTGCAAGTATATATTTTTATCTACATGTTTAATAGATTTTTTTGCATGGTAATACTGTATTGTAATGTGGATATGAAAGTATATTTCTACAACTGAAAGGAACAAATTTGAAGACATTTCCTACAATGATTCAGTTAAAATTTACCTCTAGTTAGATTGTTTTAAAAAGTCTCTTGCGCACACCAACATGGCACATGTATGTATATGTAACAAACCTGCACGTTGTGCACATGTACCCTAAAACTTAAAGTATAATAAAAAAAGTCTCTTGCATATTTCTTCAGTTTTGTCTGTGTAAACATAGCCTCAGTTTAAGAATTTTGGTCCTACTTTTCCTTCACTTTTCATAATGTATATACAAGCAGCACTACAAAGAAGTTACAAAAATATTTTCTTCTTATGTGCCTAATAAAAAGTAGAAATAATCCCAAGAGTCTGATTTTCAGAGCCAGTGTTACAAGGTGCTTTTTCTTATTTGAACATAAATTAGATTGTGTGTGTAAAATTTTTCTAAACTTCTATTTCATTCCTTTTTGTTACCTTGAAAATGTTTGTTTGTTTTTACAATTTCAGGTACTTTAAGCCTAGTTACCAAATGATATGAGATTTTCCTAAAATTTATTATATTTACGAACTCCATATCTTGAAGATATAGAAAACTGACCTTATAGGCACTTTAAAAAGGAGTTGCTTTATCACAGCCTTTAAAGAAGAAACTTTTCATTTTTAGAAGATTGAGAACATAGCAACCACTTGAAATATTTCAGTTTACTCTCATTATATTATTTTTCATTTAATTCACATAAAATTATAATTCTAAAATTATTTTAATTTGATGCTCAGTTATATTTAACAATCTGTAGTATGTTTTAATTCATATTGGATAAATCATGTAATCTTAATTTTATTTATCTTATAACATTTTCATTAAAAATAATACTCATTAATTGTAGAAAATTTGGAAATAAAGGTTACTGGGAAAAATATATAAAAGGTTGATAACATTTTAATTCCTGGGTATACTTGTTAACTTTCTGTCTCGTTGATCTGTCTAACGTTGACAGTGGGGTGTTAAAGTCTCCCATTATTATTGTGGGGAGTCTAAGTCTCTTTGTAGGTCACTCAGGACTTGCTTTATGAATCTGGGTGCTCCTGTATTGGGTGCATATATATTTAGGATAGTTAGCTCTTCTTGTTGAATTCATCCCTTTACCATTATGTAATGGCCTTCTTTGTCTCTTTTGATCTTTTCTGGTTTAAAGTCTGTTTTATCAGAGACTAGGATTGCAACCCCTGCCTTTTTTTGTTTTCCATTTGCTTGGTAGATCTTCCTCCATCCTTTTATTTTGAGCCTATGTGTTTCTCTGCACGTGAGATGGGTTTCCTGAATACAACACACTGATGGGTCTTGACTCTTTATCCAATTTGCCAGTCTGTGTCTTTTAATTGGAGCATTTAGTCCATTTACATTTAAAGTTAATATTGTTATGTGTGAATTTGATCCTGTCATTATGATGTTAGCTGGTTATTTTGCTCGTTAGTTGGTGCAGTTTGTTCCTAGTCTTGATGGTCTTTACATTTTGGCATGATTTTGCAGTGGCTGGTACCGGTTGTTCCTTTCCATGTTTAGTGCTTCCTTCAGGAGCTCTTGTAGGGCAGGCCTGGTGGTGACAAAATCTCTCAACATTTGCTTGTCTGTAAAGTATTTTATTTCTCCTTCACTTATGAAGCTTAGTTTGTCTGGATATGAAATTCTGGGTTGAAAATTCTTTTCTTTAAGAATGTTGAATATTGGCCCCCACTCTCTTCTGGCTTGTAGGGTTTCTGCCGAGAGATCTGCTGTTAGTCTGATGGGCTTCCCTTTGAGGGTAACCCGACCTTTCTCTCTGGCTGCCCTTAACATTTTTTCCTTCATTTCAACTTTGGTGAATCTGACAATTATGTGTCTTGGAGTTGCTCTTCTCGAGGAGTATCTTTGTGGCATTCTCTGTATTTCCTGAATCTGAATGTTGGCCTGCCTTGCTAGATTGGGGAAGTTCTCCTGGATAATATCCTGCAGAGTGTTTTCCAACTTGGTTCCATTCTCCCCATCACTTGCGGGTACACCAGTCAGATGTAGATTTGGTCTTTTCACATAGTCCCATATTTCTTGGAGGCTTTGTTCGTTTCTTTTTATTCTTTTTTCTCTAAACTTCCCTTCTTGCTTCATTTCATTCATTTCATCTTCCATCACTGATACCCTTTCTTCCAGTTGATCGCATCGGCTCCTGAGGCTTCTGCATTCTTCACGTAGTTCTCGAGCCTTGGCTTTCAGCTCCATTAGCTCCTTTAAGCACTTCTCTGTATTGGTTATTCCAGTTATACATTTGTCTAAATTTTTTTCAAAGTTTCTAACTTCTTTATCCTTGATGAACATTGATGCAAAAATCCTCAATAAAATACTGGCAAAACGAATCCAGCAGCACATCAAAAAGCTTATCCATCATGATCAAGTGGGCTTCATCCCTGGGATGCAAGGCTGGTTCAATATACGCAAATCAATAAATGTAATCCAGCATATAAACAGAATCAAAGACAAAAACCATATGATTATCTCAATAGATGCAGAAAAGGCCTTTGACAAAATTCAACAACCTTCATGCTAAAAACTCTCAATAAATTAGGTATTGATGGGACGTATTTCAAAATAATAAGAGCTATCTATGACAAACCCACAGCCAATATCATACTGAATGGGCAAAAACTGGAAGCATTCCCTTTGAAAACTGGCACAAGACAGGCATGCCCTCTCTCACCATTCCTATTCAACATAGTGTTGGAAGTTCTGGCCAGGGCAATTAGGCAGGAGAAGGGAATAAAGGGTATTCAATTAGGAAAAGAGGAAGTCAAATTGTCCCTATTTGCAGATGACATGATTGTATATCTAGAAAACTCCATTGTCTCAGCCCAAAATCTCCTTAAGCTGATAAGCAACTTCAGCAAAGTCTCAGGATACAAAATCAATGTACAAAAATCACAAGCATTCTTATACACAAATAACAGACAAACAGAGAGCCAAATCATGAGTGAACTCCCATTCACAATTGCTTCAAAGAGAATAAAATACCTAGGAATCCAACTTACAAGGGATGTGAAGGACCTCTTCAAGGAGAACTACAAACCACTGCTCAATGAAATAAAAGAGGATACAAACAAATGGAAGAACATTCCATGCTCATGGGTAGGAAGAATGAATATTGTGAAAATGGCCATACTGCCCAAGGTAATTTATAGATTCAACGCCATCCCCATCAAGCTACCGATGACTTTCTTCACAGAATTGGAAAAAAACTAAAGTTCATATGGAACCAAAAAAGAGCCCGCATCACCAAGTCAATCCTAAGCCAAAAGAACAAAGCTGGAGGCATCACACTACCTGACTTCAAACTATACTACAAGGCTACAGTAACCAAAACAGCATGGTACTGGTACCAAAACAGAGATATAGATCAATGGAACAGAACAGAGCCCTCAGAAATAACTCTGCATATCTACAACTATCTGATCTTTGACAAACCTGAGAAAAACAAGCAATGGGGAAAGGATTCCCTATTTAATAAATGGTGCTGGGAAAACTGGCTAGCCATACGTAGAAAGCTGAAACTGGATCCCTTCCTTACACCTTATACAAAAATTAATTCAAGATGGATTAAAGACTTAAATGTTAGACCTAAAACCATAAAAACCCTAGAAGAAAACCTAGGCATTACCATTCAGGACATAGGCATGGGCAAGGACTTCATGTCTAAAACACCAAAAGCAATGGCAACAAAAGACAAAATTGACAAATGGGATCTAAGTAAACTAAAGAGCTTCTGCACAGCAAAAGAAACTACCATCAGAGTGAACAGGCAACCTACAAAATGGGAGAAAATGTTCGCAACCTACTCATCTGACAAAGGGCTAATATCCAGAATCTACAATGAACTCAAACAAATTTACAAGAGAAAAACAAACAACCCCATCAAAAAGTGGGCAAAGGACATGAAGAGACACTTCTCAAAAGAAGACATTTATGCAGCCAAAAAACACATGAAAAAATGCTCACCATCACTGGCCATCAGAGAAATGCAAATCAACACCACAATGAGATACCATCTCACACCAGTTAGAATGGCAATCATTAAAAAGTCAGGAAACAACAGGTGCTGGAGAGGATGTGGAGAAATAGGAACACTTTTACACTGTTGGTGGGACTGTAAACTAGTTTCACCATTGTGAAGTCAGTGTGGCGATTCCTCAGGGATCTAGAACTGGAAATACCATTTGACCCAGCCATACCATTACTGAGTATATACCCAAAGGACTATAAATCATGTTGCTATAAAGACACATGCACACGTATGTTTATTGCAGCACTATTCACAATAGCAAAGACTTGGAACCAACGCAAGTGTCCAACAATGATAGACTGGATTAAGAAAATGTGGCACATATACACCATGGAATACTATGCAGCCATAAAAATTGATGAGTTCATGTCCTTTGTAGGGACATGGATGAAATTGGAAATCATCCTTCTCAGTAAACTATCGCAAGGACAAAAAACCAAACACCGCATGTTCTCACTCATAGATGGGAATTGAACAATGAGATCACATGGACACAGGAAGGGGAACATCACACTCTGGGGACTGTTGTGGGGTTGGGGGAGCGGGGAGGGATAGCATTAGGAGATACACCTAATGCTAAATGATGAGTTAATGGGTATAGCACACCAGCATGGTACATGTATACATATGCAACTAACCTGCACATTGTGCACCTGTACCCTAAAACTTAAAGCATAATAAAAATAAAAATTGAAAAAAAAGTTGATAACATTTCAAAGTGATTAATAAAGTGAACATTTATTTTAAAGAAAAATGTTTATGTAATGGATAATAGATGGATGCAGATCCAGGCTTTTTAAGATAAATGGACATGACCAGGTTAAGAACACAGGTGGCCTTTTTGATTTTCCATTTTTCTAATGTGTCTTATAATGGCAATGAAACAAACTAAAATGTTTTAGTGTTGGTTTGATGCAACCATAATTAAGTAAACTCCATTTAAGAAGGCTTATATAATTAAAGAAAAGATCTTTTAAAAACCTTTATTATGTTGGCAAAGAAATCATGGGCTTTACTGGTTCAACACCTTTGATATTCTAACTCATGGAAAATTCTACATTATATCATTTGTAGACCATTATGCAAATGAAAGTAAATCTTTTGTAGTAGGTTCTTAGAAAGCAGATGAGGACAAGTATTGAACAGGAAAATTAAAAAGACAAATCCATTCACTTATCTAATAAAAGAAATAATAGAGCATCTCTTATGTTGTAGATTTTGGTGGATTTGTGCTCAAGTTTAAAGCTTCATTCAAACAACAAAAAATTAAAAGTCAATTCTAATATGATACATAAAAAGAAGAAAGTAATTCACAGCTAAACTTAATATGAAACAATGGAAGACTGCTATGAAGAATCCCATCTATTAATATTATAAGGATAAATTCTAATTTCTGTATATAAAAATGTGTATATAGCTAACAAGATGACTAATAACTAATTATTTTTAATTTGCTTATGAGGATTTGCTAGAAAAAAATTAAAGTTAAACTCAAACATAAGTTCAACAAATTTTCTCCACAATAAAGGCAATGAGCCAAAGAATAAAGCTGTGGTCAGTAATGTATTAATTAATAGGATGATTGTTCAGTATTGAACAATTGTAAATGTTCATTGTAAATGTTCAATATGATACTAAAGACAAAATATGAAGATGCGATATTCTCTTAAAAACTCAATAAAAGCTATGTAGACAGAAAGTTGTTACGTAGTTACCAGTGTTAATTTCCTCTTTAATTCTCTTCACTAGAGAGGAAAGAAATACCTTCTTGAGGGACAAAAAATAACAAGTTAAAAGAATAGCTTTGGTCATCCATAATTATGGCTGTCTATAAGGGATGAATGTTAAATTCTTTAAAAAATGTAAAAATGAATTTTTAATAATTTCCAAATATATTTTGTTGGAACATTGGATGCAGTTCGATACATCATGAATTTTCTCTACCAGTCTCATGACTATTCTACGAAATGTCAAGCCAAAGAATTACACTGTAAATGTGAACATGTTCAATAGTAGCCCATCTGAGGTATGAAATCCTTATGATTTTCTTCTTTTACCTTCTTTGATTAGTTTGGAATTGGGGGAGAAAGTTGCTGTTTCTCATTGCCGATTTTAAAAAGTAAAATTCCCTATTTTGCCAATGGAGAACGTTAAGAATAATTGTGTATTTTCTTATTTTTTCTTTCACATCGTGGTTGTGATTTTTTTGTTTTGTTTTATTTTGTTTTGACCTGTTGCTGTCCCTTCAAAAGATTGGTTTTGGTCATTTGTTCTCCAGAGATTCAGGAGAAGCAAAATAATTCTTTAAAAATCTTCATAGGAAGTCATATATGCATAAACTTTTAGAGTTGGATGCAGACATGCTACAAAGCTAGTCACCAAATATATAAGTCCTCTCCAAAAGTTTCCATTAATTCATATGGTTGCTCAAAAACACTGATTAAATATTTCAGATGACGTAGATGCTAGTGAATCAGTCAAGATATAACCCCTGTTCTAAATGAGGAGTTTCCAGTCCAATGGAAAGACAGATAATTACTGCAAATATAATAATGTGTAAAAAATGATTAGCATTAGTTCCAGGGTATTATGATGGCATTAAGAAAATTACCTAATCCTCTATGTGTCTGGTGATGGGAGGGCTTCTGCATTCAGTTTTCAATAGAAATATTTAAGACTATGAATCTTCCTCTCAGCACTACTTCAGCTTTATTACATAATTTCTAAAGCAAGTTATTTTCATTGTTATTTTCCAGATGGCTTGCAGTTTATTTTTTATGTATATTTTGACCCAACAGTTCTCAAGTGGTATGTTTTTCTTTTCTAGTTTTGTTATTAATTTCTAGTTTTATTTTTTGTGATAAAGTGTATATTGCTTTTACTATTTCTACTTTTCAGAATTTGAGTTTTTGCCTAATAAATGAACAAATTTTATTAATATTTCATAGCTATGTAATAAGTAGGTATGGTCTCTTTTCATGATATAAAGGTTGAACACACAGGGATTCTATGCTACATTATTAACAATGTTTTTTAGGATTCCTATATTTTTACTTATTTTTGTCCACTTGATATATCAAGGATGAGAGAGGTGAATTCATACTCCTTACTACTGAGACATTTGGCTATTTCTCTTTATATATCCTATACTTATTGTGTATATATTGTTGCTATGTTATTTAATCATAACTGTAATTCTGAGTTGTGGATTGCACACATTTTGTTATTGAGCATACTTCTTTGTATAGTTTATGCTTTTTATATTTGTGTTTCAAATAAAAATGATCATGATAACTTTTCTTTTTGTTTTCATTTGCCTTGTATGTATTTGTCCATCTTTTAAATTTTTACCTCTCTGATTCATTGTAGGAGTCTTTGTGAACCAAACTAATAAGTGGTCTTAGCCATTGATGTAAAAGATATATTTGGTGCTATGTATTTCATCATATTATTGTAATTAAAAATTTTTTTGTTTTTATTTATTTTTATAACAATTTTTATAACTCTTGCAATATGGCTTGAATTTGTTCTTTGCTGCTTTCTTTTTTGTGTAATTTATAATTAATTTGTAATAATTTATTTGTAATTATTATAATTTTTCCCCTAATAGTTACAGTTCTAACTGTACATTTATACAATGCAATTAGTTTGCTATTTCTTAGTAATGTCTATTGACTCCTTACTTGTGATTAATAATAGCATTATAATAAAATAATCAAATTATATTTCTACATTTTCCCACCTTAGCTCTTTCCTTTCCACATTGATTTTCATTAAGAATATTACTTTTCTTTGTTTTTATATTGTATTTTTAATTATTTTCAAACTTCAGGTATAAGTACTGGGTTTATCTATTTTAAATGACTCTTTCTTGCCCCTCCCCAGCTACAAAAGATATGAAGATCATCTTGATATTAGCTTGATTAGCTTAAGAGATGCCTTGGTGTTGAATGTGTTATCTTTATTTTTTTTCCCCTGGGATATCTTGTGTGACTTCATAGATTTAAGCCTTTTTAAATTTTGGGGTAATTTTCTTAAATACATTTATTTTTCTTTGTTGTTATGTTGAATTTCTTCTTCAATATAAATTTCTTTTCCACATCGATTTTGTATATATTGGGATCGCATTTCTCTTTCATGTGTTATGATTTTCTGTCTAATCACTTAACTGTACTTACTTTCTCATTTCGCTTCCTTTTCCTAATCCTGTTTTCCGTGTCCTTTACTGTGTTTGTGGTAGCATTTACTGCTTTTGTCTGCTTCCCCTGTGGACCTCATTTCTATGATGGAATTGCCTTTTTCCCCTTCTAAGTTCTGCCATATTGTGTTTTACCTTTTACTGTTTTTTCACAATTTCTCCCCTGAGTTCATTTCTCTGTTTTGAGTTTTTATATTTATTTATTTATTTATTTATTTTTGGGACAAAATCTCACTGTGTCGCCAGGCAGGAGTGCAGTGGTGCGATCTCGGCTCACTGCAGCCTCCACCTCCTGGGTTCCAGAGATTCTCCTGCCTCAGCCTCCCAAGTAGCTGGGATTACAGGCATGTACCACCACACCCAACTAATTTTTATATTTTTAGTAAAGATGGAGTTTCACCATGTTTGCCAGGATAATCTCGATCTCTTGACCTCGTGATCCGCCCGCCTTGGCCTCCCAAAGTGCTGGGATTAAAAGGTATGGGCTACCGCACCCGGCCATGTTTTGATTTTTTGGAGCTATTTATTCATTACATTAAGAAATTCATAGTGATACTTATAATTTTCATTTTGTTCTCATCAATACTTTCTGGTACATTACTCATTTTTCTTGTTCTTTCAGTTTTTAAATTTTCTTTTGGTAGGTTAGTAAAGATCTTGTACAAAGTCCTTGCATATGACTACTCATTTTATTTATAGAGGTAGATTGTACTTGGACTACATATTTTCCAGGGGTTCATACGAGAGAGACCAAGGTAATTTTTTAAAATTTTATTATTATTATACTTTAAGTTTTAGGGTACATGTGCATAATGTGCAGGTTGGTTACATATGTATACATGTGCCATGTTGGTGTGCTGCACCCAGGAACTCGTCATTTAGCATTAGGTATATCTCCAAGGTAATTTTGTACGCTGGTAGAGCTTCTCATTACATCACATGTGTGTGAGCAAGGTATTTTATGGCCGACTTCTTCCCAGTCATCTAAGATTGGCAGCTTCAAGGTGACTCATGATTCAGTCTCTTTATTTCAACCTTTCTCAGCAACAGACTCTGCCTCCTGAAGATACAGTCTGCCTGTGCCATTCCTCACTCTTCTGTGCTTCCAGCCTCTCTTTAATGACAAGCCATTTTGGAGATGCTCCGACAGTGTTCTATGTGCTCTGTTTTTGTAGCCCCCAGATTTCTCTTACTTTCAGACAGAAGGAGTTGTCTTTCAAGATTATTTTTCCTCCTTGTTTTTGAGTAATTTCTGAGAAGAGAGGGGGTAAGCACCATTTTAAAGTCAGAAGTCTCGTGTTCACTGTGGACCTTCCTTATCTAAACCTCCTGCTTCACTTTTTGCAAATCTGATGCCATGATTACTTGTCTACACTTATTGATCCATCAATGTATGCACAGTGTTGTATTGTGAAGCAGTTATTAGGTTGATGCAAAAGTAATCGCTGTTTTTGCCATTACTTTTGATGGCAAAATGTAAACCTTTAGAGTGTTTACAGCTGTGCCTGGAACAGTAGATATTTGACAAATGTAGCTATCACCATCATCAACAACAACATCATCATTTCACTCTTGTTGTGTGTGTTTGCTTCATTAATAATGAGTATAAATACTAATAGGAACCTCTGTTCACTGGGAAAGCTTTTGAAGACAGCTAAAAAGGGGGTGATCAAATTATAAATTCATCAAATTCTAAAAGGTTAACGTTTATGAATCTTTTTAACACTATTTAAAGGCCTTCACAAGTCCTGAAATAACAAGATCTATGCAGAGGTCTTTGTGCTTCAGTCTTAGTCTAGTTCTACCTGGGGCTTATATCTAGCAGTCAATGCTTCCTTATTGTTTTCTGTTTTTCATTTTCATTTTGAGAAAGCATAGGTACATGTGGAAATCTGAGGCCAATTGTGAGAGGTTACTGATTACTTTGATTACTTAATCAAAAGAGGAAAACAAATATGAAAGCGTGTTGCTTGGGAGAACTATTTTATAATTGCTACGGAAGTGAAGTCTAAAGTTGTCATATTGCATTTTAAAATCTAATTCTTCCTCCTAACAACTTTAGTTCCTTTAAAATAGCTAACTCACAGGAATGGTGCAAGATATAATTGAGAGGTAATTAAAATCAAGTTTTAATGTAAGGTTTTGAAGAAATGATGTTGAATACTAATTTGCTATAGAATATTCTGAGCATTTAAAAGATGCTTAAGAAAGCCAAATGTTTCAAATTTACCCTTGATTTGATAATGTCGAAATGGAATACATCAACAAGGAAGATTTTTAAGTAAGGAGTGACAGGGAAACTTCAAAATTAAAATGATTAATAGAAAGACAATCATATTAGATGAATATCCAAGCATTTTAGAGTAGAAGTTACATTATTTATTCTTTTTGAAATGATTTTATTACACATCTCCTGGTACAGGGATCATCAATGTTTATTGTGAGTTCAGTAATCACATTACCTATTGAAGAAAGTCATGAATTAACTGACTCTTAAAGTTATAAAGGTCCCTAAAATCATCCAGTACAATAATTATCCTTACAATACTCCTAGCAGGCAGTAATTTAGCCTTTGTTTAATTTTCCATGTGCAAAGCAGACCAGTCTAATTTAAGGCATTTGTAATTGTTACAGAAATTCATTGGATTAAAATTTGTGTCCCTATTACTTAAACCCTTGCAATCAATCTTTTCCTCTTCTGCCACGTTAAGTACAGTCACTTTCCCACTGACACAAGAGACATTACTATGTAATAAACATGAGCTTTGGGTCACTCAGTCCTGAATTAATACGTTCTATGTTCTGTTTGCTAGTGGCATAACGGTTCATTAATTATTCTGTCTCATATGACTCTGTGGCTATCTTTGATTGAAGTATGTTGTTCTTATTATGCCACAGTGGAATCATGGCTGTTTTTGCTCAGAGTGGTGAGCACAGTACTTGGCAAAATGTAGGGTACTCATGTAATGTCTGTCCACAGTAGATGATCAATTGATTCATTATTAGTTCATGAGAATCATTTGAAGTTATTTGATGTACAACTTGACTTCAACCTGAAGTCTCTATCTAGAGATATTTGCCATGATATGCAATCCATATTCATTATGAGACAACCTTATTCTTGCCACTTTCCTAACATGTAATAACCATCTCCTTCTCTCTACCTTCTCAGATACTGTTTTTCTTCAAGGCCCAATTCAAATTCCATTATTTTCTCAGGCCTGTCTTTAGTGCTGACATTCTTAGAACTCTCCAAATTTGATAGCACTTTTCTGGATTGGTTCTCTGATTCTTAATAAGCTAGCTTTTAAAATTTAATATTCTAAGCGCATTTGTTTTCTTTCATCTTTCAAGTGAGAGATTTTGTGTGATATAGCATCTTAATCTTTAACACTGGAAGGTCCTGAAATATCATCTTATTTATTAAAGAACATTTCAAGAATATTCAATTTAGTTTTCATTTAATTATAAGTAAAGATAGCAACACTAACCACATCTCACCTTAGTGGGCTCAAGCTTGTGCAGCTGAGCCCCTTCTGATGCCTTTGTAGACTTGTCTAGGTTTATAGAACAGTTGCACCTTTGGGTTTAACAGTTTTTTAGGTCATTGTGGAGGCTGATCATATGGCATGATTAGACCAGAACCAAATGAAATCTTGTCATATACAGTGCCATATTGATGGGCAGCCAGTAATTGAGGTGCTGCCTGGAGATAGAGTGAAGTCCTCTCCAACACTGGTGGTTGGATCACCTGGTTTTGATCCTGAGGGTGCAGGTGGTAGGAGGTTTTGGGTGAGTGAATTCCAAGCAGGCAACATGTAAGAACTGAGCAACTGAAATAGGGACTGTTTCTTGGCCCACAAACTAGACTCTTTCCTAGTAGTAGGCACTTTTCCTTTTTAGGCATCTTCTCTGGAGTGAATTCTGTGGTTTACATGGCTCCTTGTGGTGAACCCCAATACTTGCTCTCTGCCTCCATTCCCATTCCCTGTCACTTCAATTTTTATATTCTTTTATTATTTTCCCCAGTAGATAATGAAGACCCCAGTGGATTATTATTAGCAAATGAAAACTGGATATCAAGAAGGGCAAAATCTTCTACCTTATCAGCAGGTGAGGGGAAATAATTACACTCTATTATTCTAATGCAGTAGACAGAAGAACAACTAAAGCAATTAAGTTTCCATCTTACAGAAAACTGAATAAGATACCGCCACATTTTTTGATATGTTTATAAATTTAAAAAATTAAATTCATGAGTGTTGTGTATCTGTTATCTAACTCTATGTATCTATGTATCTCTCTATCATCTACCTATGTATCTAAACTATTGTCTTTTAGTATCTACCCTCTGATCATACAACATAAGAGTGTACTATATGTATTTTTGGAATATAATTTTTAGATTATTTTCATTAGCATTAGTAGCTTCTGCCTGTCAAGGAAACTGGGAATTTTGGCATAGAAAAATATCTTAGAAAGCACTTTATAACTGTTTTACATACATAATCCATATTAGTAGCAACTGTTCCCAATGGCCATCCAGAATAATTTGGGTCGTTTATTTATAATTTCAATGAAACAGACATTATTTTTTAAGAATACAGTCTGTTTAGATCTCCTTGAATCATCCTGATTTCCTAAGATTGTATATATGGGATTCAAACAATTTTTTGTTTGAGTTACTTATCTTGAGCATGTCTTCAACGTCGAAATATCAGTTACTGAAGACAACACAGACCGTGGTGTTTTGACCTGGTTAATGGTGGTGGCCCCAGACTCACATCTTAAGAAACTGAGAAGACAAACTTTCTGTGATCAGGCCACAGCTTTCAAACTTTCTCTAGCTTCCATAAAATATTTCTCTATGAACTTCTGGACATAAAGGAAGATACTATATATATTATATATATTACTTATATATAATATTATATATTACTTATATAATAATACTATTTATATAGTACTATTGGCTATATAATAGTACTAATATAATATATAGTATACTAACTATATGCTAATGTTATTTATTATATAATTACATATTATATGTTATGTATAATATTTTATATATTATGTATTCACTTTGGAATTCAGTCATGGTTTATTAAAATTGTGTTATTTTATTTGGGATTTAGTTTTCTATTTCTTTTTATATTTTCTTAAGGCTTTCATCAGTGAACATTTTAAAATAAAATTTATATTCAAGCTTAAGCAAAGATTGATACATACTTAAAAAATTTAAATATTGGATTTGAATGATCTAACCTAATTTTTCTTTTTCCAGAAAGAGTTTATGTAAAAATATACCACATAGAATAACTAAAAAAATAAGCAAGTGTTACCTTATCTGAGCTCAAAATATCTGCTTCTTTGCAAATGGATAAAGGATTTATTATGTAAGTTTGATGGGTTTGGGGGCACAGAACTCAAAAAGGTTTTTTTTTTTTTTTAATATCAGAAGTCAATACTGTTACTGAAAACTGTAGGAAAAGGATTTATAATGCCTTGCCAGAAAGCCTTTTTCCCTGAATGTGCACTTATGTGCTTTGTTGTACAGCAAATCTCCAAGAGTGTCTCTTAATGCTCATTGACATACTAGTTCTCAACAGCACAGGCATACTTATCATGTTTTCTGAGTAAAACCTTGGTTTTATAATATATCTGAAACCAAATATATGTCCTCATGATGACTTGCAGTGGCTTATCTGTAATGATTGCAATTTTTTTCTTGTAAAAAATATCATTTTGGGTTGGGTGTGGTGGCTCACGCCTGTAATCCCAGCACTTTGGGAGGCCAAGGTGGGCTGATCGCCTGAGGTCAGGAGTTTGAGACCAGCCTGGCCAACATAGCAAGACCCTGTCTCTACTAAAAATACAACAATTAGCCAGGCATGGTGGTGGGTACCTGTAATTTCAGCTACTTAGGAGGCTGAGGTAGGAGAATCGCTTGAAACCCAGGCAGCAGAGGTTGCAGTGAGCTGAGATCACGCCAGTGCACTCCAGCCTGGGTGACAAAGTGAGACTCCATTTCAAAAACAAAACAAAATAAACCTTATGAATCTTTAATATATTTGTGCTACATGTTAGTTCTTGTTTTTGAAGTATAATGCACATTTGTGAGCAAATGTATTTTAAAATGCCCTTAGAGTGAGTGGTAAGCTCATTCCCAAAATGCCTATTTGTAAGGCTTGATATAGTCTTTAAAATTTGTATCTATAGAAATGTGAGGATAAAAATATATTTTAATACTTTTTTCTTTATTTTTGACCTTTAAAAATTCTCAATGAATAAGCTGATGAGACATAAATTAAAGGTTTTGTTGGCATATAGCAATGAATGAACAGATGTGTAACCTAAAATAGGGAGTGACATTGTTGGGTCCATTTAGTCACCATGGAAAAACAGATTTACATGTTTAACTTCCCCAAATGGAACAAATTCCTTCTTCTCTCACTGTAACTTTTAATTATCAGATTCCAGCTCCATTTTCACTAACGTTGGGCTCCGCTTAGGGCATTGTCCCTACAAATGCCTGAGGGGATTGGAAGCTTGGGAGTTATTATAGTCATTGATCAATGTAGTCAAGAGTTTTTCCATAAAAGAGCAGCTTTTGACTGGTTTCATTACTAAACTTTGTTTCTATGTAGGGAGCAATGCCTTAATCCTTTTCTTTGACTGTCATTTTGAAACACATCAATTGAAAAATATTTTTTGGAGTCCCTCCATGTTATAGAATTTATTTATGTGGATAAGGAGCAGGGAAGGGAATGATGGTATGAGGAAACCCCAAGTTGAAGAGGGTGATTTTCCTCCTTTTTATGGATCTCACAGGATAGAGGGGAGACAAGGCTAAATGAATAGTTGCCATCCACTGCAATTGATAAGTGCTATAATAGCAACATGCTACAAGTGACCTCTGCCTGGGGGAGAGAAGAGAGGATCCACAGGGGGAGTTTTTCCTGGAAAAGTTTTGTATTAATAGTAATTTAAAAGTGAGTCAGAAGCAAATTGAGTCCGCGAAAGAAGATACAGAATCTTCTACATAATTTAACAAGAAATGTATTGGCAATAGTTACTAATAATAGGTGTAAAATAATAGATTGGGATGTGATCTATTTCTCTTTTTGTAAACTTTACAATATTTCACATATTTAATATGGTGCTTGCCTATCCCTGTGTCTTATGATTTCTGTTTGTTTTCTTTCTTTTATAGATTATAGCACCTTCAGGACAGAGACTTTATGTTTCTAATTACCCATCCCAGCATCATCTACTTCATTCCTATGCTGAACAGCCCCTAACACATTGCCTAAATAAATACTAACATTATATGTGTGCAATGAAGTATTCTTTTGCTAAAAGCAAAACTTTAATATGGTCTTACAATAAGCCACTTGTAAGACCAGTTTTAAATAATTACTGATACAAATGCTGCCACTGCCCCCAAAGAAACCTGAATAAAATTATGTTAGGTTGCACTAATTTCAGTGTCAAGCCATTTAACTCTGCTGATAATAATTTTTTAAAGATCTTTTGATCTTTAAATTGAGAGAGTTGAACTAAATAATCTTTTAGATATCTTCTAGTTTAATATTCTAAGATTCTAGTAAATATATTGTATTTGGTCGGGTGCGATGGCTCATGCCTGTAATCCCAAAATTTTCGGAGGCTGAGGTGGGCGGATCACTTGAGGTCAGGAGTTCAAGACCAGCCTGGCCAACATGGTGAAACCCCATCTCTACTAAAAATACAAAATTAGCTGGGCATGGTGGTGCACGCCTGTAATCACAGCCACTCAGGAGGCTAAGGCAGGAGAATCACTTGAACCTGGGAGGCAGAGGTTACAGTGAGCTGAGATTGCGCCATTGCACTCCAGCCTGGGCGACAGAGCGAAACTCCATCTCAAAAAAACAAAAAGGAACACACATATATATATAATATATATATAAAATATACATATTTATATATAATATATATAATATATTATATATAATATATTTTATATAATATATAATATAACATATAATATGTTATATATTATATAATATATAATATGTTATATAATATATAACATATTATATATTATATAATATATAATATGTTATATATTATATAACATATTATATATTATATAATATATAACATGTTATATAATATATAACATATTATATATTATATAATATATAACATATATATTATATAACATATTATATATTATATATTATATAACATGTTATATAATATATTATATAACATGTTATATAATATATTATATATTGTATATTATACATTATATATAATTATATATTATATATAATATATAATATATTATATATTATACATTATATATTATATATGATATATACAACATATAATTATATATCATATATTATATATAATATATATTGTATATAACATATAATTATATATCATATATTATATATAATATATATTATATATATAACATATAATTATATATCATATATTATATATACTTATATACTATATATTATATAAAATTAGACATTATATATTATATATAATTATACATTATATATTATATATAATTATACATTATATATTATATATTATATAATTATATATTATATATTATATATATTATGTTATATATTATATATTATATATTATATAATTATATATTATATATTATATATATTATGTTATATATTATATATTATATATAATATATTATATATTATATATTATATATTATATATTATATATAATATATTATATATTATATATTACATATAATTATATATTATATATTATATATTACGTATAATTATATATTATATATTAAATATATATTGTGTATAATTATATATTATATATTACATATTATATATAATTATATATTATATATTATATATATTATATAATTATATTATATAATATATAATAATCATATATATAATAATTGTATATAATACATTATATATATTATATATAATTATATATAATATATGAATATATAATATATATAATTATATATAATATATAAATATATATTATATATAATATATGATATATAAATATATATTATATATAATCATATATTTATATATTATATAATATATATTATAAATATATATTATATATAATTATATATAATATATAAATATATTATATATAATTATATATAATATATAAATATATTATATATAATTATATATAATATATAAATATATTATATATAATTATATATAATATATAAATATATTATATATAATTATATATAATATATAAATATATTATATATAATTATATATAATATATAAATATATTATATATAATTATATATAATATATAAATATATTATATATAATATATTATAAAATATATATGATATATATTTTGTAATATATATCATATATATTTATATTATATATCATATAGATTATATAATATATATCATATAGATTATATAAATATATAATATATATGTATATAAATATATATTATATAAATATATATTATATATAGTATATAAATATATATTATATATATTATATAAATATATATAATATATAATATATAAATCTATAATATATAATTATATATAATATATAAATATATTATATATAATTATATAAATATATAAATATATAATGATATATAATTATATATAATATATAAATATATAATATATATAATTATATCTAATATCTAATATATATAATATAATTATATAATATATATTATATATAACTATATAATATATATTATATATAATTATATTATATATATTATACAGTTATATATAATGTATATATACATAATTTACATATGTATTATTTGCTTTGTGAAATTTAAATTATAGCTTAAAAAATAATGTGAAAATAACATACAGATTTGTATTCTCTGGTGTTCATAAGAAAGAGAAGTGTGAATCATCTTAAAAACGAATGTCTATAGTGCTTTATGAATTACTTTCACAAAAGTGACTTCATTTCTCATTGATGTAGATATTGTTATTAAGTGTGGCTTTATATGTTAAGTAACTCATACAAACTTCCTCTGTAGAAAGCAGACAGGTTTTTTCCTGTCAAACCAATGCTGGTGCCTCAGATGACCAAACCCTAAAGATACTGTAAGTCTGCCCTTACTGTCATTGAAAGCTCTTGTTTTCCCTTTGACTTCTTTTTTCTCTTTTCCAAAGTGAATATTCTGTTGTGAAGAATGTTTAGCTCCCATGGTGATTTCTAAATGCAGTGTCTGCTGCACTGATGTGGCTGGATGCACACAGGATAGAGGATGCTATCAAGAGCTGATAAAACTCTTTCTAGAAATAGAGAAGAAATATTTATAAGCTTCTGGGGATATCATCAAGAAATTCTTCCAGGGCAGGGAATTAGGTCATTGGTGAAGAATAGATTTTGCCAAGACACAGTTTACTGCGGGGTGGGGCACTGATAACAATATTCTGAAACATTATAAACTCTTTTCCCTAGAAAAGAATTGTATATTTTAACAGATTGCTGGAGCAGATGGAGATATGACATTCACTACTATAATTTACATTAACATGCTACAGGACAGATTTGCCTTAATCAAAAAAAGCCTAAACCACTTCAAAGATTCAGAAACAGCTTTTCATCAGTTCATTTCATCTCATTGAAACTTGATTTAATTTAGTCAATTTTGAAAAAAAAAAGACACACTATAAATTTACACCAGGTACAATGATATACTGTAGCAAAATCCTTTGAAATGTTTCATCTTCTAAAAATTTAATTCATAAAAATGATGATGTCTTGTTGCCAAATGTGTCTGTTTATTTCATGATGATGTTGCCTGCTTACTGAAATAGAACAGTAAATGATGTATTGCATCTGCTTCAGGAAACAGTAACATTTAAACATCTGTCTAGTATTGTCACATATGTTTACACCTGTACTAATTTTTTTCTTTAGTCCTGTGTCCTCATTTTAATGAAGTTAAAATGTTTGTTTTGTATATGCTCCATCAATTAAACACAGAACTTTCTATACTTGACTTTGATTATGTATGCCTCACCTCCGAAAACCCAATCTAATTCAAGCAAATTATTTGGCCAGCATTAGTAGCCTGTTTAGACCAAAATTAGTTGTTCTATATAATTGTGTTTCTTATAATACATTATCAATACATATTAGTTGATTTTGGTTTACTTCTTATTGATTGGGCATATCACCTAAAGTTTAGCTAAATGAAGTTTCTTGGACTTTAGAGTTAACGATGGGCTAGGAATACATTTCTCAGTTTAAACTTAGAATATAGTACACACAATGTTTGGGGGGTGTCTCAGAAATATGTAGCTGTTTCATAGTGTAGTTTTAATTGTTGTTTCACAATGACCTTAAATTAATTTGCACAATAATGAGCTCTGGAATTTATTATGTTGAAATATGAAAATCCATTTGTAGTAGTTGATTACTATCAAAAGAAAATGTATATCCAAAAGTCACATGCACTTTTATTCTCTATTGCATACAAACTCATTTTTATTCAATCGGTTGAATCTTGTATTTGCATTATCTTTTTTAAAACAAAGCAAGATTTGTGAACTTTGATGCAAACAATGACAGGTGGTGAGTCAGAATAAGACTAAGTAAATTAGTGTGTCCAAGTCAATTTCACATATGGTCTGAGCTTTTATGAAGCTGTGCATAGCTCCACGATAATATGTAAAAACTTCTAGCACTTTATGTAAGGAAGCTATTAATTATCACCAACCACAGGAAAATGTTTTCATGAAACAAAAAATTAACAAGATGACAAAACTCACAACTCTTTCAAGGACTTGGATAGAAAATGAGGTATGTTCTGAATAATCGTTAGGCGATAAAGAAACATGGTTTTCCTGCCTAGAGTCACAGAATATTTCTGTTTAAGAAGTCATATTTTAAATGAGTGAAAGAGAAAAATCCCTGAAGTATCAATTAGAGTAGCAACATTACTTTTTATGGCATATGCTAATAAACTATCTTTAAGTGCATTTTTTAAGTATAACCAGGACATCAAGGATTGGAGTCAAACAAAAATCTGTTTTTCTAAGCAGTGGAACCTAGAACATGATCAAAGAAAATATGGAAGGGAAATGATTTGGGGCTTTATAAGGAAATATGGACCAGTGTAAGGATGATTAAAGAAAGCTGCAAGGCAGAATCCCCAATTAAATCCTTTAATTTAAAGGAGAAATGTCTGAGTTAATGTTATAATGATTGTGGTGAGACCCCGCCCCACAGACAGTGAATTAAGAAAGGCTAGAGAAAGGAGCAAAAACAATTTAGTGGTACAACCTGGTGTTTCCATTGGCTAATCCTCTCCCATCACATTTATTAAGCACAACACAAATTGTAGCCATTATTATTGTTAAATAAAAAGAAGACTTCATATAGGGATTGTATGGATGATTACAGATAAATGGGTAAAATTTTTGCACCATATATAATGTGTGTCCGTGTGGGTGCATGGGGTGTATATTGGAAACAGGTGGGTTGGAAAGAAAAATGGGTGGAGGTTTGATATGGTTTGGCTGTGTCCCTACCCACATCTCATTAACAATTGTAATCGGACCCGTAATCCCTACGTGTGGAGGGAGGGAGATGATTGGATTATGGGGCAGTTTCCTGCATGCCGTTCTCGTAATAGTAAGTTCTCACGAGATTTGATGGTTTTATAAGACGCCCTTTTTCCTTCGCTTCTTCCTCTCTCTCTTGCAACCTTGTGAAGAAGGCGCTTGTTTCCTTTTCACCTCCCACCATGATTGTAAGTTTCCTCAGGTCTCCCTAGCCATGTGAAACTGTGAGTCAATTAAACCTCTTAAACCTAATTTTATAAACTACCCAGTCTCTGGTATTTCTTTGTAGCAGCGTGAGAAAGGACTAATACAAGTTAAAGGGTGAGTACCCTGGGGCTCTATCTGCTATAATATTTGGGGTAAATGAGAGCTATGGTGGATGTTATATGATAATCATTCTCTTCCCAATGCACAATTCCTCTTTCTGTAAAGAGCCAGAGACTGAAGATGCATTTAAGCTGTTGCCTCCTTATTGGCATCTCTGCAATTTCTCCGTTTTTTCATTGACTCTGATGTTGGACATGATAAAAATTTCTTGTGAAATGCTTACCATTTCTTCTTCTATAGCTGCTTTAATGTTTGGCTAAAGGTAGTTATTTTGTTATCCCCGGAAGAGTAATACATAATTCTAAACTGGGCGTATGTCACTTAACCAAGAATTGTTTCCAACTCTCAACTAAATACAAACTGATTTAGGTATACTGCTTCTTTAAAGTGTTTGTCACAGCACATACAATATCTCAATTGTTATTTATTTTATTGCATAAGTATTCTGAATTTTTAGTTTTTGGTCTGAAATATTTGGTTTAGTCCTTCATTGTCGATTTCTCCTCCAAAGTTGCTAATGCTAACATTACAATAGTAGGCTATCCAAATGGTGATGGTGATCTATCTATCTACCTATCACCTACCTATCTAATATTCAATGTGAAGACATCCACACAAATATCACTATAAATTAATGCATGAGCTGTCCATGATAAAGAATATTAATATTGATTAATAAGAAAGCAACAGTCAAACATCCTGCATTTAACTAGTTTGTAGGTTTGTGTTCTTGGGAAAATTGCTAACCCTTTGTGGGCTTTGGTTTTAAGAGTGTAAGAAGGTACAAGATAGTAGAATCATGATGGTGTGGAAATGGGAAAAAGATGACTTAAGGAAGGTTTGGTAAACTTGATTGGGTAGGATTTAAAGATGTTAGATAAGGAATAGTTCACGGGAGGTGTGTGTTTATGTGTGTGTCTGTGTATTTCCATGTGAACATGGATAGGGTTGGGATGGAGAGAAAGCTCATGGGAATGGACATAACTATCTTCAAATGTTTGAAAAACTGGTACCTTCATGAGGGATTAGATTGTTTTTGTAGTAGGAAAAAAAAACCCAGCTTTTCCCAGTAGGTAGAATTAACAGAGATAACTCGTTGTTGTTGTTGTTGTTGTTCAGTATAAACACTGACAGACTTATTCTTATCCTAAGATAGAATGTTCAAATATAAGCTGGGCAAGCACTTGAATCATTGGTAGTGGGGCACTTGTGAGTATGGACTTTGGTTTAGACAGACATCAATTTGAAAACTAGCTCTAATACTCACTAGTTTTATGACTTTTGGCAAATTCCTTAGTAGCTCTCAGGTTTATTTTCCAATTTTATAACATGAGGGATAACATATATATTAACCACTCGACTTTTTGTGAGATTTAAAAGAGGTAATTACTCAGCAAAGCAAGTACTCAATAAGTTTTTATATTTAGGAATGAGTGACTTAAGGATTGCATGGGAGGGTGTTTGGATGTCATGTAGATAAATAAGAATAAAACCCAAATATGGCCGATCTCACCACCCTAAAGACTCACATCAATATGAAAAAAAGTAATTTAATGCACATTTTTAGATAACTCAATACAAAAAGACATAATATAAAAAATAAGTTTCCCGTCTCTTCAATTCTTTTACCTATGGTACCCACTAACATGAATCCTCCCAGAAAACTTTTAGGTTTTGCATAGAAAGTTTAGGATGCTTTTGGATGCCTTTGGTTGCAAGCAACAGAAAGCTCAGCTTAAACTGGCTTAAATAATAGTTTACAAATGTATAAAACTAAAATGTTTAGAAGAAGGAGAAGTTTAAGGCAAGGGTTTAAAATGAGGGCCCTGGGTCTCAGCTTTTGGGGTTCTCAACTTTCTTCTTCATATGTTGGGCCTGTTTTGGGTTTGGCTTCCCTTATGGTTAAAAAAATCAAACAACTGTAGCAGCTCCGAATTGTTCAGACAAAGAAAACACCTTTTACAGAGAATGCTAAGCAAAAGTTGTAATATTCACCCTGATTGCTAGAGTCTGTTTTAGTTCAGATGCCCCTACATGAACTAGTCTCTGTGGCCAGGGGATTGGCATTGCTCATTGGATGATACTAAACTATCTATTGTACCCATGAAGTTGGGGGACAACTTAGCTTTTCCAGAACAACATGAGCCCCACATGAACTGGGGACATTTGGAAGGTGGAAAGTAGGATATGGAAGATGGTAAGGTGTTCTAGTTATATATTACTACATGCAAAACCGCCCCAAAGTTATGTGGTTTAAAACAATTGCCACTTAATCAGGCTCACTGATTCTGTGTGTCAGGAATCTGGAAAAGTCAAAGTGAGAATAGCTTTTCTTTCTAATGTCTGCAGTGTCATCTGGGAGTATTTAAAAGGCTGGGGGATGAAATCTTTAGAAGTTTTCTTCACTTATGTTTCTGGAACCTGGGCTGGAGAGAAAGAATTCCAGGGAACGAAGTAGAAGTTTTATGACCTTTTCTGACAGAGTCACAGAAGTCACAGTCCACTTCCATTGCATCATTGCAGTGACTTCTGTTGGTCACTAGCAAATCACTAAGGAGCTCAGATTTAAGGGGCAGGGGATTAGACTCCACTTCTTGATGAGAGATGGCAAGGTCACTTGTCAGAAGAATAAATAGGATGGAAGATAATCATGAAAAGTTTAGGTAATAAATCTGCCACCAGAAACAACCAATTAATGAACATTACATGCATTTGCTATTCTTTAAAAAGCTTACCAATGCAACAATGCTGCACATTGTGCTTTTTCCCCCTTAATATTTAATCTTAGAAATTTCTCCTATATTTACTCTAGATCAACCTTATTCATTCTAATGGCTTCAGGGAATTTTATATATATATACACACATATATATACACATATATATACACACACACATATATACATATATACACATATATATACATATATACACATATATATACATATATACACATATACACACATATATACACACATATATACACATATATACACATATATACATATATATACACTATATATACATATATATATACACATATATATATACATATATATACACATTTTTTTTTTTTTGAGATGAAGTTTTGTTCTGTCACCCAGGCTGGAGTGCAATAGTGCGATCTCGGCTCACTTCAACCTCCGCCTCCCTGGTTCAAGCAATTCTTTGGCCTCAACCTCTCCAGTAGCTGGGATTACAGGCACATGTCACCCCTCCTGGCTAATTTTTGTATTTTTAGTAGAGACAGGGTTTTGCCATGTTGGCCAGGCTTGTTTTGAACTCCTGACCTCAGGTCATCCACCTGTCTCGACCTCCCAAAATGCTGGGATTACAGGCGTGAGCCACCATGCCTGGCCAAATCTATCTTTTTTTAAAAAACTACTTTCACACTGATGAACATTTAGATTATTGTAATTTTTTGCTACTAGAAACAGTGCTGCAATGAAGATGCTTTCAGATATTTTTACATACTTCTGCAAAATTAACCTTAGGATAAATTCTTAGAAATGTAATTGTTGAGTCAAAGCATATGTGCTTTTAAATTTGTGATAGATATTGCCAAGTTGCCTTTCCAAAGGCTGTGTTAATTTACATTTTCATCAACAGTGAATGAAAGTACCTTGTCCACTTTGATCTATGTTTGGTATCATCCAACTTTAACATTTTTACCAGTCTTATAGATGGAAAATAGTATCTTATTGTTGTTTTGATTTAAATTTCTTTATAGTTGAGCGAGGCTGAGAATTGTTCCCTGAGTTTATTGGCCTTTAAAGTTTTCTTTTTGTTGGGCAGTGGGGAGGTGATTATCTGTTCATATTATCTTTTCTTATTCATGTGAACCTTTTTCAAAATAAAAAGAAATTAACCTTTGGTCTGTTGTATATTTCACACTTTCACCCATTCTGTCATCTGCTTAAGGTATTTATTTGCCATAAAATGCTTTTAATTTCCTATAATTTAAGTTATTAATCTTATACATTTTAATGTATGGGTTATGTCTAAGTTTTTCTTATTAAAATTATAAATATATATACTCCCATTTCTTCTCTAGAACATTAATGACTTCATTTCTATGTTTAAATTTTGATACATCTACAATTTGTTTCTACTACTACTTCATTGATGAGGAAAACATAGCCCAATGAAAATAATTGACTACCTTTAGTTACACAGCTAGTGAGTGGCGGAGCCAGAAAAAGAACCACACATGTCTAGAGTCTACTATTTTCACTAACAGAAAAGACAGAATCCATTTTGGAAAGTTTAAGTGGCAAAGGAATTTATTAATGAAGCTTGCATAGCTCACAGAATCTCTAGGAGAGCCACAGAGGTGCCATGGAAATTTGGCGGTCATGATTGCCCAATCATACCTTGGGGCTTCTGTAATGATGACACCATTGCTATTGCTGCTCTTTGCAGGTGACAACTGGGGCTGGACACCAGAGGCTCTTTTACTAATGCTCCCAGGAACCAAATGCTTTTGCTATGTCACCATCCAGAAGATCAGTTCCCTAAAGTGCAGCCTCTGTCTTACCTTGCTTAATTGCAAATCTAACTGCATATGGTGCATTTGATTGGCAAAACCTAGGCCACACGGTAATACATTAGGTGCAAGGGAGCCTGAAAATGCAGAAAGTTGGACTTAAAATATGGGAAAATACCAAAATGCAACAAGGGTGTTAAAAGATTTTTGGCTGTTGCCTTTAGGATGCAGATGAGACAAATAGTCCTCATGATAGACTTTTTGAGCTGAATAACTTGTCTGAGGTTATGCTTTTAGAATTTAGCATGAGGAGAGTTAATTCACATATGATTTAGTTATTTTTACCCAAAGCTAAATATTTGAAACTTAGATCCAACTTAATACACCCTTGGTAAGCATCTATCATGAAGCAAGCCCTGTGATGCTGTCCACATTCACTGGAGTTGAAAGAATTCTTTTATATCCTGTAATAAAATTTTCAAGTTATATAGTTTAGTATTCAGGGAGAGGATGAGAAAACACAATTGTTCATATTAAAAGCGTCTAATTTTGGCAATTTCCTACTGGTCTTTTGAACCAAAGTATATTTACTTGCTGCCATAAAATGATTGAAAACAGCCATAAAGAGAGAAATTACACATATAAAATGAAATAAAAATGATGAATCTCTTAAAGCACGCTACCTGTATACTGAATTATTGAATGAAAAAAAGTACTGATAGTATACATAACACCTTTAAACAATACTTTGTAGAGCTTTGTAGAACTACTGAACATGAAATATTTTTGAGAATTTTTAGCCTCACAGGTCATGCTTCAGACATTCAGTTGGCATATGAGGTTTTTTAACCTTATATTTATTACTTTGATTACTTTCATTTGTTACTTTGAGTACTTTTCTGTAAACATGAACAGTTCTTAAAGGGCATCACATCCAGGTACATGGAAATAGAAATAGTCTGAATGCGATAAGAAGCTCTAATCACCTTTGGCTATCCTTAATCTTCATGAAAAGCTATTTCAGAATTGAATATCTTTTGATTAAAAATGATTCTAATCAACTCTATTACCAACTCTAACATAGAAGTATTTCAAAGTAGGTGAAATAAAACAAAATAATTCCACATATCTCTTTAATTTCCAGTTGTATATATTTTTATTGGGAAAGTGTACAGATGTGGGTCTGTAATGATCAGGTATACAGCTGGATGTAGAGGAAGGGGAGGAGGAGAGGAAACAGAATTAAGTCACAACATGTGACTTATAAAAATCACATTCTACTTTTAATATAAAATCATTATCTTAATAAGGATTCTGGCAGGGTGCAGTGACTCATGCCTACAATCCCAGCTCTTTGGGAGGCCAAAATGGAAAGATTGCTTGAGGTCAGGAGCTTGAGATCCGCCTGGGCAACAAAGCAAGACCTTGTCTCTAAAAAATAATTTTAAAAATATTTTAAATCTGTCAGAGTGTCACAGGTAGGAAGTGGATGACGCATAAGCTAAGCAGGGCTGTGTATTCATCCAGCCTTGTGACTTACATTCCAGAGAGATGTGTCAGGCAAAATGGTGACACAGGGTCCAGAATTACTACTGTTTGAGTAAGACTGCTGAAATGGTTTTGGATCTTGTCCATAGTACAACCATTTTGGTGGTATTTCCACATAGTAGCCTGTGATGAAAGTATTCCAGACACTGAGAGCACCTATTTGAAATGACTAAGGTTGGAGAAAAGGGAGGAGTGAGTCTACATGCTCAAAATACATTAATCATTCAGAAGGATAGGCTAGAACTGGATAGTTCCAATTGCATTCCACTGCATAGCTCTCAGAAGAGTGATAATACATAGTCGTAGATAAAATGGACTGGTGCTTTTTGCGTTCTAGATTCTGTGGCCCATCTTTAGGTCCATCTACTCATTCAGTCCTCATAGTGACCTTATAAGAATGGTGCTTTTATTATTCTTGTTAAAGAGATGGAGAAACACATTATTTAAGAGTTTAAAAACACATGATCTTAGTTCATTCCTTCTGCTGTGACAAAACACCACAGACTGGGTAATTTAGAAATACTAAATTTATTTCTCACAGTTCTGGATGTTGGGAAGTCCAAAATCAAGGCGCTGGCAGGTCGGGTGTCTGTTAAAGGGCTAAGATGCTTATTATCTCTGCTTCCAAGATGGCACCTTGAATGCTGTGTCCTCATATGGCAGGAGGGCAAAAAGAGCTTAGGGTGGCCGGCTGTGGTGGCTCACGCCTGTAATCCCAGCACTTTGGGAGGCCGAGGTGGGCGGATCACGAGGTCAAGAGATCGAGACCATCCTGGCCAACATGGTGAAACCCTGTCTCTACTAAAAATACAAAAATTAGCTGGGTGTAGTGGCATGCACCTATAGTCCCAGCTACTTGGGAGGCTGAGGCAGGAGAATCGCTTGAACCTGGGAGTTGGAGGTTGCAGTGAGCTGAGATCGCGACACTGCACTCCAGCCTGGCAACAGAGGAGTGAGACACTGTCTCAAAAAAAAAAAAAAAAAAAAGGAAAAAAAAAAAGGTTGCTATCCCATTCGTGAGGGCTCTACTGGGATTTAAATCCAGCTTTATAAAACTGCAGAACTCTAGCTCCAAACTACTAACTTCACTGCTCTTTCAAAAGCATACTTTTATGTAATAAATGTATCATTACTCTAAATCCCAAAAAGTAGGACAGAAAAAAAAAAAAAAAAGAAATAAACTGCTTCCACTTGGAAAGCTAAAAAGTTAGTCCCTGGAAAGAATAGATTACTCTAAATAAGCTGTCTTTTGTACTGAATATTTATTCATTCATTCATTTGATTAATATTTACTAAACATACACTATATGCCAGATCCTCTGCATAAATTTGATCTTTTTTTTTGAAGTCTTAAAAATCACTAGTGGCTCTTTTTATCATAAAGATTAAGATCTAAAATGCTTGGTTTTCATTGCAGGTTTATCTTTCTCTAACTCTTTTCTGTTTTTTACCTTTTAAAACAACCAGTTCCCGGATATTACGGTTCCCATAACATTTAGTGCTCTTCCATTCCTCCACACATTTGCAGATTCAGCTTCCTCTGCCCAGTTCCTTTTCTCAAAGATTATAGTCTAATAGACATAAAAACAAATAAGTATGATTGAATGTCATAGATAACATAATGCAGGTCTAATCAGAGAAAAATGAGACCAAAAGTAAAAAGTAGTCATAAGTATCAGAATACAAGTAATAAGGGCTGGGGATGAGGTTGGCATTTCCTGAAAAGAAAATCTTCATGAGATAGAAGCTTGAATTGAGTCTTCAAAGGCAAATAGATCCTTCTCAGGAAGACTGAAGGTAGTGAATGCGCGGAGATACTAAGCAGTGCTTGTGTGGGATATGGACAGGGCTAGGGACAAGGTCCTGGGCAGAGGCAGCTGGATCTGAAAATGTGCAGAGGCATAGGCATGGAAGATCACTCAATGTTATGGGAACTGTGAAATCAAGGAACTGGATGTTTTAAAAGGTAAAAAAATAAAATAAAAAAGAAAGACTGAAAGATAAACTTAAAAGGAAATCAAGAGTTTGGAGCTTAATCTGTATGATGAAAAGAGCCACTGCTGAGTTTTAAGCCATGAAAAAATATGATTAAATTTATCTTCCAGGAATATCGCTGATATATGAAGGATGAATTTGAATTGTGGGAGAAGTAGTATGGAAATTTAGCCTAGAAAGGAGAGGACAGATGGGAGAAATATTCACTAAGCATAAAAATAAATGGATAAATTCATTCTCGCCATGCTCTTCCCTGCCAAACCAAACCAAACCAAACGTTGTGATTGTTCCTCACCTAACTATAATTAATTAATGCAGCACAATGCCTGGCAAATAATAGATGCTCAGTTTGGCTCAGAATTATGGCCTTGGGGGTAATTTGAAGGAAAAAATAATTGTTTAGTGGAATGAATTTTAAAATAATCTTGAGGCATAGTGAAAACCTTAACACATTATTCTGTACAATCTTTATTACTTATTCCTGAGAAGTATACTATCAAGATGAAAAGAACAAAATAACAAACAAATATATTACATTGGTTTTCCAAATGTCACTATAGGTGTCCAATAGTAAGAAATAGAAAGGAACTTAAAATAATCAATTTGTTACTTTGTTTGCAAAAGAATCCCTTTGAAAATAGCTTTTGAGTAAATAACCTTTTATAGCTAACCACTTTGGGAAATATTGTTTTCTATTACAAAATCACTTTTGGACCTGAGAGAAATAAAAGATTTAACCTATCTTAGAATCATAATTGTAAGTCTTCATATGGTACTAGTTGTGTTCTCGAAATGTATCCCCCAGCTATGTCAAAAATTGTATTTGTTTTAAAAGTGAAAAATGCCTCTGAATTACAATGGAAAATCTAATTCCAATTCTCACTTATAAATGCCTGCGTATCTGTTATTGTACTGTTATCAGTGAGAATGATATTGCATTGTGGGAAAATAGGTCAGGGTTTTTAGTGAGTACATAACAGCTAAAAAAGAATAAAGTTTACTAATTGTTATCTACATTCAAGTTATGCTAGCAAATAATCATTGCTTGGAGCGAATACATGACTCCCTCTGGACTCAAAGGGTATAGCCATTCAACAAGTGGGAAATTGAGCTTTTAGGTCTGCTTTCATATAATGCATAATGGAACCAAGAAGCAGCAGTATTCCTGTCTCAGTCCTTTCTGAAATCACCTCAAAATTCTAATAATTCATGATTTGAAAATAATGGTCTGTTCAGGGTGTGACCTTTTTCCTGTGTTGCAAGCAGATAAAAAAAGTTCATTGTAAGAAACCAGACATATTTCCACAACAAAAGAATAAACATATTTATATAGTCACCTGACCAGGCTAAAGACATTTTCTCAGTGCTTATCAAGGTCGGGATTTTATCTTGCTTTTCCTTTAGGACTTTATGTTAACAGGTTGCATTTTGAATTTTCATCTTTAATCATTCTTTCTTACCTGACCTACAGATATACTCATGTTTTGCCTATCTCAAATTTCCTTCCCCAAAGATTTTTCTTTTATTACCTACAGTTAATATTGCCCCCTCTCTTGTTTTCCCTTTACTGCCACAATTTTTCCCTCTGACTTCTTTTTTTTTTTCAAGAGAATTAAATCGTTTATTGATTACACATGATAATGGATACATAAGCTTCATTCCCATCTATAATTTTATCTGGTACCATTATTCAATTTAGATATATTGCATAGGATGTGCCAACAATCACTTTTATAACCATTCCATGATTTTGCTTGGGTAATCCCTTTTAATGGTGAACTTCAGGTCACAACAGTAACTGTCAGTTCAACTACACCAAGGTTTCCGAAGACAATGGCTTCTCCACCCAAGCAGGTTGTATATAAATTCCAAATAGAACCTGGCATCACCCTGAAGGAATTCTAACTTCACACTGTTGGGGAAATTTACCAAGATGGCTTCAGAGTAGACTAACTTTACACAGCACATTAAAAAAAAAGACATTTATTCAGCGTCACGATCAGACTATTACATTTAGCAATCAACAGCATGGGGTGCAAAAAAAAATCTACATTAAAACCCTTTGTTGGAATGCTTTACACTTTCCACAGAACAGAAACTAAAATAACCTGTTATACAATTAGTCACAAATACAGTCCTCGAGTTTTTTGCCCATACACATGAGTATTTGTCTAAAACATGTCTTCTTTGTAGCAGCTAGGCCCTGCCACCACTGTGCTTGGCTGAGTTCACAAATCTGTTGTAACCTGTAGCTTCCCTGTCACTTCTCTGGCTCTCCTCTCCTGCTAAGCTTTGTTTCCTAATTAAAATCTTCTGCCACTGCCATAGCTACTGCTGCTGCTGGAACTGCCATAGCCACCTTGGTTTCGCGGTTTTGCAAAGTATTGGCCTCCACCGCCATAGGGGCCAGAGCTTCTGCCTCCAAAGTTTCCCATCTTCATGGGTCCAAAATTTGAAGACTGATTGTTGTAACTGCCAAAATCATTGTAGCTTCCACCACCTCCAAAATTGCTTCCATCATTACCAAATCCATTATAGCCATCCCCACTGCCACCATATCCACCACCACCACGGCTGCCACCAAAGCCACCACGACCACTGAAGTTTCCTCCACGACCGAAGTTGTCATTCCCACCGAAACCACCTCCACGACCGCCACCAAAGTTTCCAGAACCACTTCGACCTCTTTGGCTGGATGAAGCACTAGCCATCTCTTGCTTTGACAGGGCTTTTTCTAACTTCACAGTTGTGGCCATTCACAGTATGGTATTTCTGAATGACAATCTTATCCACGGAGTCATGGTCGTCAAAGGTTACAAAGGCAAAGCCCCTTTTCTTGCCACTGCCTCGGTCAGTCATGATTTCAATCACTTCAATTTTTCCATACTGTTCAAAATAATCTCTTAGGTGATGTTCTTCAGTGTCTTCTTTAATGCCACCAACAAATATCTTTTTCACAGTGAAGTGGGCACCTGGTCTTTGAGAATCTTCTCTGGAGACAGCTCTCTTTGGTTCCACAACTCTTCCATCCACCTTGTGTGGCCTTGCATTCATAGCTGCATCCACCTCCTCCACAGTGGCATATGTGACAAACCCAAAGCCCCTGGAGCGCTTGGTGTTTGGATCTCTCATTACCACACAGTCCGTGAGCGTTCCCCATTGCTCAAAATGGCTCCTCAGGCTCTCATCAGTTGTTTCAAAGCTCAACCCTCCAATGAAGAGCTTCCTCAGCTGTTCGGGCTCTTTAGGAGACTCTGACTTAGACATGATGGCAGGGTGAAGAAAGACTTTAACGATGCTTCTTCGGCGGCGTCCACGGGCAGACCCCTCTGACTTCTTATTTCTGGGAGAAACAAGAGTTATCTGTCTTTGAAACATCAAAACTGAGTCATTTCAACTTCTTCACCTTCAAGATTTACTTCCAATCAGTCACGTAGTTTATACATGTTTACGTATCAATTTTTTCATGCCTGTCCTCTTATTTTTAACCTTGCTGTCCAATAGACAACATTCCTAATGTCGGATCTGGATTGTTGTAATTGCCTCCTAACCGGTTTCTTTTCAGAAATCTTTCCCTTTAATCCTTTCTAAACAGAGCTGCAGTAATAATCCTCCTAAAGGTCAGCTTTGAGGATGTAATCTCTATGTTAATAATAATACTACTCAACAACAAAATCCAATCGATTCTTATTTACTAAGCATTCACAATCCTTCAAATTCTGACCCAAATTACATCCACTGCTGTTTCCCCGACTTTTCTCCTTTCTACTCCTATGTGTCAGTTTTCTCATGTTATTCTCTCTGTCCCACACCACAGGCTTTTCCATCTCTATGCTTTTCTGTATGTTCTTTTCTTTATCAGAAATCCCATCAGCTCCAGCCTTTGCTAGTAGAAATCTTATCTATTATTTAAGGCTCAACCTAAATCCCATCTTCTCTATAATTCTTTCTTTAATTCCCTGATAAGTCACCTCTCTCCTATGAACTGAGTTTTGAAAAGTGTTTTTTGTTTGTTAGTTTTTTGTAAAGGCAAAGTGTCTGGACAAAAAATTTCTTCTGGTTCAGTTATTTTCTTCTGTATAAGTTCATTAATTCTTAATGTTAATGCCCATTAAATTTCATTAATATTTATTTGTAGAGACAGGCTGATTGCATTTGGTTGGACTAAAAAAATTTAGTTGTAAATGGAATTTTTTGGATACATTATAGTCATTGATCTACATAAGCTCCTGACTTGTTTTCTTTATTACTCTTCATCCCCATTTCCTTTTGCCATTTTCCTCTTCTCCTGTAATGAGTGCAAAGTATGTCTTCACTAATGTCTTCTTAGAAGGTATGTACTGCTGCTCATGTGCAAATATATTTAATTTTAATAGATTCTGCTCTACTTCTTGTTTTCTTATGTTTTCATCTATATTGCTCTGTGAAAATATAGTTCATTTATTCTAACTAATGCCTAGTACTCCATGCAGGGTTGTTTTTCAGTTGTTATGCATGTGCATGGTCATACAAGTTGCTCAACTATAGAACTGACTTCATATGGATTAGCAAATATGTCTGCTTAGGATCTCCTAAAGCCTCCTCCACTGGATCTCTGGATCTCTCCACAATCCAGCATCTACAGGGTTAACACTAAACCCTCCCCTACTTTTCTTTTTGGAAGGGGAAGTGAAAGGTGTCCAGGACCCTGCTTCAGTGCCAAGGCTGGTATTCATTTTGATTGCTTTGAGCATCATTCCTGACTGCTGTGAATCCACCGCATTCTGATGATTTTTTGTTCTAGTGACAGACAGCTAGATTGTCTCCAACTGTCTGCCACCTCAACTTTCTGCCACCACCAACTTTCTGCCTGATGAACATCTTTCTGCATATCCCTCTGGACATGTGTGAGAATTTGGGATATATCATTAGATACAGAATTTCTGGGTCATATGTTACACTTATCCTTAATTTGATCAAATAATGTCAAGTACTATGGAGGTGTAAGGATGTAGGAACCCTATGTGCTACTGGTGGGGATGGAGATTAAAAGTTTATTTCTCTCTCCTCTAGCAATCTTGTAGCTCTGCTCCCCAAGGCTATTCAGGAATACATTTTTATTTCATTTCAGTGCTCAGTCACCAACTAGGGACAGTGTAGTTGAAACTGGGTTGCTGAGCCATCTGCATTCTCATGAAAACAAGGAAATGAAGACAGCCCAGGAAAAGCTACTTTCTTTTGAGCAGTGCGGTGGAGTTTTTACATACAGTCATGCATTGCTTAATGACAGGAATACGTTCTGAGAAATGTGTTGTTAGGCAATTTTGTCATTGTGCAAACATCAGAGAGAGGACTTACCTAAACCTATATGGTATAGCCTACCACACACTAACCTGTATGGTGTAGCCCATGGCTCCTAGGCTACAAACCTGCACTGCATGCTACTGTACTGAATAATTTGGGCAATTGTAACACAATGGTAAATATTTGTGTATCTAAGAACATCTAAACATAGAAAAGGTATGGTTACAATAAAAATATAGGATAAATAATAAGAAAAAGGTACACCTGTAGAGGGCACTTACCATGAATGGAGCTTGTAGGACTGAAAGTTGCTCTGGTGAGTCAGTGAGTGAGTGGTGAGTGAATGTGAAGCCCTACAACATTACAGTATGCTACTGTAGACGATATAAATGCTGTACACTTAAGCTACACTCACTTATTAAATTTTTTTCAATAATAAATTAACCTCTTCCTGTAACTTTTTACTTTACAAACTTCTGAATGTTTTTAACTTTTTCACTCTTTTGTAATAACACCTAGCTTAAAACACAAACACATCGTGCAGGTGTACAAAAGCATTTTTTCTTTCTATCCTTATTCTGTAAGCTTTTTTTTTCCTACTTAAACACTTTTAAATTTACCATTTGCTTTTTAAACTGTTCATTAGAAACTAAGACGCAAACACAGACATTAGCCTAGGCCTATGCAGGGCCAGGATCACCAGTGTCACTGTCTTCCAGCTCCACATCTTGTCCCACTGGAAGGGCTTCAGGGGCAATACCCATGGAGCTGTCATCTCCTATGATAACAACGCCTCCTTCTAGAATGCCTCCTGAAGGAACTGCTTGAGGCTGTTTTACAGTTAACTCTTCTTTTAATAAGTAGAAAGAGTACACTCTGAAATAATAATGTAGTATAGTAAATATATATTTACTTGAGTAAACCAGTAACATTCACTTATTATCATTACTCCACTTATTATATACCATACATGATTGTATGTGCTATATTTTTATATGACTGGCAGCACGGTAGGTTTGTTAACACAAGCACTACCACAAACATGAGAGTAATGCATTGCACTACAATATTATGATGGCTACAACACCACCAGGTGGTAAAAATTCTTCACCTCCATTATAATCTTATGGGACTACTGTCATATATGTGGTCCCTCATTGCTCCAATTGTTTTGCAGCTCATGACTGTATATTCTAATGGAAAGAACGTAGTCACATTGTCACAATTAACTGTAAGAGAGGATAAGAAATGTAATCTCTAATTGTCTTGCCATGTGCCTAGCTAAAACTATACTATACTTAAAAAGGAAGTAGATTTCATATATTAATTAGAAATCTGCATGACAATTTAAAAATTGAGGTTTCTCTTTGCTGATTTTCAGAAGTTATTTATATATTAAATGGGTGGGTACTTTATAAGATAATGCTGAATGAGCTTTAGTTGTAGAAAGTTGGTAAGTCTCTTATGAAGAAACACAGACCCTGTGCAGGAAAAAGCTAACTCAGCAGGCCAGGATGGCTCACACTTTGCACATTCCCAAGAAAAGCTGGTTTCTAGGAAAAACCTTTGGTCGGCTCTTAGGAGATGAGTTCAGAGCCCTTGGAATAAACTGCTGGATATGAGTGTTTTTGTATGCCTGAGGCCATGGGCCATGAGATACTAGTTTGATCAGACAGTTTATGCAAAAATATGATTTATGGTGAACATTTGTGGTCACTCTGTTGAGTGCTACAGTCTGAGTAGCTGAGGTCAGTTATACAAGTATCGTGTGCCTGTGTTACTGACTGCCTCTAAAAATCCTGTACACTGGCTGGGTGCGGTGGCTCACGCCTGTAATCCCAGCACTTTGAGAGGCTGAGGTCGGGCATTCAAGACCAGCCTGACCAACATGGAGAAACCCCGTCTCTACTAAAAATACAAAATTAGCCGGGAGTGTTGGCGCATGCCTGTAATCCCAGCTACTCGGGAGGCTGAGGCAGTAGAATTGCTTGAACCCGGGAGGTAGAGGTTGTGGTGAGCCAAGATTGCACCATTGCACTCCAGCCTGGCTAACAAGAGTGAAACTGTCTCAAAAAAAAAAAAAAATCCTATACACCAAGGCTTGAGTGAGTTTCCCTGATTGGAAACACTGAATACATGTTGTCACACATTGCTGCCAGGAGAATTAAATGCATCTGTCAACTTCACTGAGAGAAGACACTTATAAGCTTGTGTTTTGTTTCTCCTAGAGTTTGCTTCATAAGCCTTTTTCTTTTGTTGATTTCAACTGATGTCTTTTTGCTGTAATAAAGAGTAGCTGAGTATAATATCCTTTCTGAATCTAGTGATCTTCCTACTGAGTCATCAAGCCTGAGGGCCATCTTGGGAACACCTGACACAGACCCAAATTTCATCTCTGAAATAAAAGAAGTTCAGTACTTTAAAATACTTATAACCAAATGCATAAATGTATACGTTTTCAGAAAAATGTCCTCCCCCATCCTTTTAAAAAAGTTTCTGAGAATAAATTGGGTATCTGAGAAAGTTGCATTAAGTCTTTCAAGACACAAGAATACTCTGTAACTCAGTGAATCTGTCACTGAGTCACATTTAAAATGTTTACAGCATTAAATATATCAATTGATCTTGTTTAGAGTCAAATTGATCAAGATTCAGCAACTGAAGTTGTAGGGGTTGGGGGGGTACACTGTCAAGCACCACTTTGCCATACTTGATAAGACCCATTGTTCACTGCTTGAGAGAGCTACCTCAAGGAAGAATTGGAAAAATAACACCCTTTTACTATGACAAGTAGAGTTGGCATGGAAACATTGTTATAATATGTTGGCATGGTAACCACCCTCTCCATGGTCCTGAAGGACCAGAGGAGTAGGGCTTGACATTTTGGCACATTATTTAGGAGGTTGCTGATCTCTGATTCAACTCAATCCTTTTATTTTGGGTTCTTATTCATTTTTCTATTTATATTATCCTGAAAAAATTCTGCTTATGGATATTACTCTTAACTTGATCATCTAGCACAATCATTTTTCCATGAAAATTGTCTTAGAAGTCATTGAATTTATTTATATAGTGGTCATAAAAAGTTTTTCTCTTGAAATAATTCCCATTGGCCAAATAGTCTACTTCCTATTATCCATGTTTATTTTCACTCCATTAAAATGTGCTCATTTTAATGATATCATATATAAAACACACTGCACAATTATTGTTTTTAACTTCCAGGTACCATTGAAATTTTATTATTTAGGCAGCAGAAATAAAACTGAATGCTTGGGTAAATAGAAGCCAATATTGACAAACACTCATTGCACACTCCGTTTATCATAACTATTATAAATTTGGGAGGAATGGAGGGAAATAAAAACAGAATATAAGCTGCCTGTTAACCTTCAAGATGATAATTTAGTGATTTATTAGCTGTTTAGTCTGTTTTAGATTGAACCACATAAAATTACCATTTTTATAAGTAAAAAATGAGTGATTGTTAGCAATTACAAACAGTTCAACCCAATATTTTTCTGATCCTTTTTAGGGTGTAGTGATACAGTGTGATTCTTAAGCAATTCATCTGATTGACAGAATTTATATCTGAGTTATCTTTAATACCTACACTATGTCTTGAAGATGGTGTTTCATATAATACATATTTGTAGAAATATTTGTGATTTATCTGGCTGTCAAACATCAGTTTCCCTTTCTAATGGCACTCTGTCTTTGTTTTGTGAAATTACCTCTCTCTCATTATGGGCAATCTTGGTGGGAGGTAATACTGGTGATGACTGCACACCATGAAGCTGAAGTATTGAGAATCTCCTTCTCCTTGCCAGTTAATGGGCCCATGACATAAGCCAGGTCAAATGAATGCCTGGAAAACTAAAAATCTAGATAATAATGTAGGAGTTGGAAGAGTGGTCAGGTTAGCAACAAAGTAATCACCAGACTTTTTATGCTCTGACTGAACCTTTGGTTTCTGCCTCTTGTTCCTCTGTAGCTCCTTGGCACCTGCCCACTTTTCAGCATGACCTTCTAGCAATTCTGTGAGCTTTCCAATATACTTCCTATGAGTTACTTTTATTTTAAATTTGAATTTGTTTCAGTTGCATATAATAAAGAACCATACTGATGGAATATTTATTGTTTTACTCATTGACTCATATGCATAATTCAGAAATTTAAAAATGCATAAATAAATAAATCACTATGAAATGTAAAGAAAATGCTGATTATCCAATAGCCCTCCCCAAATGCCAACTTTCCCTCTAAAGCAATCCTTACAGAAAAATCTCAGAGGAATAAGCTACTACTCAGCTATTTTGAAGAATAATTTTTCTTGAGATTTTTTGCAGTGACCTCTTTTTGCTATTTACTTCTGTCAGCTAAAAATCGACAAGAGATAGATTACAAATAATTCAAAACAACTGAATGATTAATTTTATTCCTACTTCTTAACATTCAATTAATCATTTATTAGACATTTATTGAGTACTTAATATGTACCCAGCATTATACTTTGCCCTGTAGAAACAAGGTTAAATAAATAATAAATTATTATTACAATGTATCTGCACTAAGGAGAAATCAGTCTAGTCATGGAGAGAGAAATACACAGAATGAAATAGAGTAAGTTCTGTGTTTGAGTTTTGGCCAATGCAATGAGAGCCTAATGGAGGAAAACCTACATGTCTGTGAAAGAGGAAACTACATATGTCAAAGCAGAGAAAATGATACTTGGGTTCACTATTGAAAGAGAGGAAGTTTTTACAAATGGGAGGAACAAGAGGTAAGAGGATAAAGTTGATTAGTCATAGGAGTATGGTAAAGTTGCTCAGTCATTGCATGTAATAGGTATATCATCAATACAAAATTTAGTGACAATACAGAAATTTTTAAATGGATAAGAAGGTTGATTAGTTGTGCAGGTTACACTGACATTTTAAATTAACTATGATTTTTAAGGATTCTTACTCTCCCTTTTATTCATCCAATAACCAAATTGTGAATTTAAGTCAAGAAATTCTTCTGGCTATGTTTTACAAGAACAGCGCAAACATTCCTGCAATGAAAAGAAACCCTGCAATGTAAATAAAACTCAGAAGCTTACTTAATCTGAAAATGGAATTATCTGTTATGAACAATACTGAATTTGAATGTGACACATGACATTCCTTTTCTGTTTTTATCTCAGAAGACACACTTCTTCCCATACTTCTATCCTTTAGGCTAGCTAAATTATCAATTTTACATGGTTTGTATATCTATCCCCAGCAAACTTGAGCCAAAGAGGAGTCATTTAAAAATAAGTGTGGTTCATTTCCCTGAACTCAGCCTTGAGTATATGTAATTCTAGAGCAAGAGGGAGGGAACTAGGAAGCATTGATTCACAGATGTTGCTATGCTGTCATCATGATGCTTCTAATGTTCCAATGCAGTATTTACTGAGCAATCAGAAAATGCCTATCTTTCCCCTTATTTAATTCATCTGGATCAAACATATGTAAGGACTGTAATGTTCTTCATTATTAACAGATACAGTCTACACTCATTTTTTTTTACCCTGTTCCTTTCTGCCTTCTGTGATGTAAGAGTTTTGTCTAGCGAAAATCACTTTTAACTTCAGCCTTATTTAAACCTTTGCATAAAACACAAATCATATGAAGAGACTGTAAGACTTTTGTCAGTAAGAATGGAAAGCTTTAGTTACAATAACTATATTAAGTACAGCTGTTCACCTTGGGAAAGAGGAAATTAGATGAGGCAGTGGTGAGAAGGACAGCTCATGCGAAAATGTCTCAGATAATTTTTATTTATACTCTAGTAATATGGGACAGCTCTCCTCTTAATTATGGGCTACATTGGAATAAATCCTCAGACTGGAGCATTATGGTTATTGTTGGGATGCCAATTGTCACCCTTACTCTCAAGAGTGTTGCGGATCCTGTGTAGAACATAGTTATTGAGCTACAAACATCCAGCCATGAGGGAAGAGTGGGATGATTTACTCCAAGGGTCACGAGTTAAAGGAGAGAAAACCACATCAATGAATGGCCACCCTGTAATTTGTTTATTGTCCAAGAAAGAACTGAAGCTTTTTATTACACCAGTTTTATTCAGTTGAGTTTAACACTATTGTTATTAGGCCGTCCCTCTGTTCAAATGATAGAAAAGGACTAGTGACCCTAGGAAAAGATAATTATTAGTTTCCTACTGGGGACAGAGGAGGGTAAAAAGAACTGTGAGAAAAAAGTAGTCACAATAGGGTCTTTTTGGAACAAACCATCTAAAGGTATCTTTCTTAGCTTCCACATTTGCCTTCATGGGGGAGCTTCATGTGTGCAGTATTTACCCAATGTTGGTGTTTGGTGAGCATGCCCTAGTGAAAGGCAGTTAGAGTTTCAGTTACCCAGAGAACCAACTCTTAGGCAGAGACAATATGGATCTAAGTTTAGATAGATGTTGATAACTCAGCCAATAACAAAGACAGAGGGGATTTCTAGAGAGAGTGATATAGTCTAGACTTGATCACATATTTGGGGAATAGGAGAGATATTGCAACCTTGCCATCTTCTAATAGAGATATCTCTTCCATTTCTTTTTCTTCTGGAGCAATGGAATATATTTTCACTGATCATCTTACAAGCTTAGTTAGAAAAAACTCTAAAATAGATTTTTCAAACACTTCTCTATGAAAACTTTCAATTTGTTCTGAAACTTAGACAACCTGTCTCAATTTGTTCTAAAATTGCTAGTATCTTCCTTTTGAATGCAAAATTAAGAAAAAACAAATCTAACATTTAGTTTTTTTTAAATTTCTGGTCAAAATTGTCTTTAAAATTTTACTTACAATTCATTTATTTTAGGTTTTATGATTCTACTTTTGTCATGTTGTAATAAAGAATATAATAGCAGGAAATTAAAGAGTTTTTGACAAATAGAATTTCTGTACTTTGAGTTAACAAATAAATGGTCTCTTGTTTTCTTCTCTGTCACTTATTTTTTGGAAAACATGCTGTATTAGTCTGCTTGAGCTACTATAACAAAATACCATAGACCTAGTAGTTAAACAACAAAAATTTACTTCTTTACAGTTTAGGAGGCTAGAAGTCCCAGATCAAGGTCCAGCAGAATTATTTTATAATGAGGACTTTCTTCCTGTCTTCTCTTTGTTTCATCAAATATCAGTGGGAGAGAGACAGAGAGATAAAGAGAGAAAAAGAGAGAAAGAGAGAGCAACAGACAGCAAGGAAGAAAGCTCTCTCTAGTGTCGTCTTATAAAGGCACACTGGGAATTAGGGCTTCAACATATAAATTCATGTAGGACACATTGAGTCCATGACACGTAGTATACCTTCATATCTTTATCTTAGATGAAATTCAGGCCTATTCTGATCCTCTTTAAAACACCTTTTCTCTTTGATTCTTTTAGCAAATGCTTATATTCATTTAACTTTCTGCATTCTTTTGCTAGGCCATTCTTGTTTGTGCTTTGCATTATACTCGATGTTGGTTAGAAGACATGGTCTCTGTTTGAGAAGAAGTTGCATCAGTTGAATTATTATAATTAACATTTACTTCAGAATGACTATGAAGATAGAATAAGTTAATGTTGGTGGAAGCACTTTGTAAATTGTCAGGTGTTATATGCAGATGGTTCCCAGTTTATGATGGCTTGACTTTACATGGGTTTGTTTGATTATAACCCCATATAAGTAAAGGAGCATCTGTGCATGTAAAGCAGTACTGCTATATTATTTAATAAAGGCCTGTTGATATGAACAATGATTTTTTGGATATAATTTCAAAAGTATAGGCAACAAAAGTAAAAATAGACAAGTGGTATTACGTTAAACTAAAAAGCTTCTGAGTAACATAGGAAACAATCAACAGGGCAAAAAGACAACCTATGAAGTGGGACAATATATTTACAAACCATACATCTGATAAGGAGTTTATAGTCAAAATAAATAAGGAGCTCAGACATTTCAATAGTAAGAAATAAACAAAAAACAATTAAAATATGGGCAGGACGGGCAGAGCAAGATAGCCAAATGGAAGACTCCACTGATCATCCCCCTTGAAAAAACACGAAATTTAACAACTATCTACACACAAAAAATTACCATCATAAGAACCAAAAATCAGGTGAGCTCTCACAGTATCTGGTTTTAACTTCATATTGTTGAAAGAGGCACTGAAGAAGGTAGGAAAGACAGTCTTGAATCATAGATGTCATCTCGCTCCCATTCTGTGGCAGTGGTTGTGTGGCATGGAGAGAGAATATGTGTTTCGGAGAAGGAGAGTGCAGCAATTGTGAGACGTTGCATTGAACTCAGTGCTGCCCGGTCACAACAGAAAGTGAAACTGAGCTGAACTCAGCTGATGCATGTCCACAGAGGGCATGTTTAAAACAGCCCTACCCAGAGAAGAATCATCCATCCCAGTGGTCAGAATGTGAGTTCCAGCAAGCCTTGCCACTTCAAGCTAAAGTACTCTGGGACCATAAATAAACTTGAAAGGTAGTCTAGGACACAAGGACTGCAACTTCTGGGTTAGTCCTAGTATCGAACTGGGCTTAGAGCCAGTGGACCTAGCGGGGGTTGGCGGGGGGGTCACATGACCTACCGAGACATCACCAGGCTGGCTAAGGGAGTGCTTGCAACCCCCGCTTCCAACCTCAGGCTGCGCTTGTGGCTCCAAAAGAGACCCCTTCTTTTGCTGAGCAGAGGAGAGGGAGACAAAAGAGGACTTTGTCTTGCATCTTGGATACTGGCTCCACTACAGTAGGATACAGTACCAGTCAGAGTTGTGAGGTCCCCTTCCCAGGCTCTAGCTCCAAGATGGCATTTCTAGACACGCCCTGAGCCAGAAAAGGAAAGGACCTACTCCTGGCAGGACCCAACATCTGCTGACTAAAGAGCCCTTGGGCCCTCAATAACCAGCAGTGATACTGAAGTAGTACTCAGTGGACATTGTATGAGTCTCTGAGACTCGCTGGCTTCAGGTGAGACTCAGCTGTTGTGGCTATGAGGAGAGACTTCTTCTGCTTGAGTAAAGTAGAAGGAAAAGTAAAAGGGGATTTTGTCTTGTACCTTTTGTACCAGCTCGGCCACAGAGGTGTACAGCATCAAGCAGGCTCTTGGGGTCCCTAATTCTAGGCCTTGGCTTGTGGATGGCACTTCTGGACCTGCCCTGGGTGAGAGGGGAGCCTACTTCCCTGAAGGGTGAGTCCCAGTCAAGGCACCATTCACTATAATCTGACTGAAAAGCCATTTGGCCTTAAGTAAACCTTGATAGTAGCCTGGCAGTATGCCCCATGGACTTGTGGTGGTGGTAGCCATAGATGAGGCTCCTCTGCCTGTGGAAAGGGGAGGGAAAAGTGGGAAAGACTGAATGTATCTTGTGGTTTGAATGCCAGCTCAGCTGCATTTCAGTATGGAACACGAGGTAGACTTTTAAGATTTTTGGCTCCAGTCTCTGACTCCTTGAGGGCACATCTGGACCTACCCAGGGTGTGGGGCAACTTGGTTCCCTGAAAGGAAGGACACAAGCATGGGCTGGCTTCACCATCTACTGATTGTAGCAACATAGGTCCCTCAGCAAACATAGGCAGTAGCCCAAGTGGTGTTCACAGCAGGCCTTGGGTGAGACTTAGTGCTATGCTGGCTCAGGTCTGACACAGTAAAGTCCCAGTGTTGATGGCCACAAAGATGCTTCTGTATCTCTCCCCAAGCTCCAGGCAGCTCAGCACAGAAAGAGAGACTCCATACCTTTTGGAGAAAGTAAAATAAGAGAACAAGAGTCTCTGACTGGTAATCTAGAGAATTCTTTCAGATGTTATCCAAGGTACCGCTATGAATCTGCAAGAACCACAGCATTACTGGGCTTGAGGTGCCCCATAAGGCATACATGGCTTAGATCACAATACTGAAGTCCTTTTTGAATACCTGGAAATCCTTCTCAAGAAGGACAGGTATAAAGAAGCCTAGACTATGAAGACTACGATAAATACCTAATTTTTCAATGCCCAGAAACAGCTGAACATCCACAAGCATCAGGACCATCCAGGACTACATATCCTCACCCAATGAAGTAAATAAGCCACCAGAGGCCAATTCTAGAGAAAGAGATATGTGACACTTCCGATAAAGAATTCAAAATAGCTTTGTTGAGGAAACTCAAAGAAATTGAAGATAACCCAGAGAAGGAATTCAGAATTCTATCAAATAAATGTGTGAAAGAGATTGAAATAATTAAAAAGAATTAAGTAGAAATTCTGTAGTTGAAAAATGCAATTGACATAGTAAAGAATGCATCAGAGTCTTTTAATAGCAGAATGAATATGCAAAAGAAAGAATTAGTGACTCTGATGACAGACTATTTTAAAACACACAGAGGAGACAAAATAAAAAAAAAAGAAGCATGCCTGGAATCTAGAAAATATTCTCAAAGGGTAAATCTTTTTTTTATTATTATACTTCTAGGGTACATGTGCACAACGTGCAGGTTTGAAACATAGGTATACATGTGCCATGTTGGTTTGCTGCACCCATCAACACATCATTTACATTAGGTATTTCTCCTAATGCTATCCCTCCCCCAGTCCCCACCCCCTAACAGGCCCTGGTGTGTGATGTTCCCCGCCCTGTGTCCAAGTGTTCTCATTGTTCAATTCCTACCTATGAGTGAGAACATGCAGTGTTTGGTTATCTGTCCTTATGATAGTTTGCTGAGAATGATGGTTTCCAGCTTCATCCATGTCCCTGCAAAGGACGTGACCTCATCTTCTCAAAGGGTAAATCTAAGAACTATTGGCCTCAAAGAGGAAATAGAGAAAGAGATAGGGGTAGGAAGTTTATTCAAAGGTATAATAACAGATAACTTCCCAAACTTAGGGAGATATATCAATATCCAAGTACAAGAGGTTATAGAGCACCAGCAGATTTAACCCCCCAAAAAACTACCTCAAGGCGTTAAATAATCAAACTCCCAAAGGTCAAGGTTAAAGAAAGGATCTAAAAGCAGCAAGAGAAAAACAGATAATGCACAATGGCACTCCAATATGTCTGGCAGCAGAATTTTCAGTGGAAACTTTACAGGCTGGGAGAGTGTGGCATGACATATTTAAAGTGCTGAAGGAAAAAAACCTTCACCCTAGAAAGGTATATCCAGTGAAAATGTCCTTCAAATGTGAGGGAGAAATACAGACTTTCCCAGACAAAGAAAAGTTGAGGGACTTCATCAATACCAGACCTATCCTACAAGAAATGCTAAAGGGAGCCATTCAGTCTGAAAGAAAAGAATGCTAATGAGTGATAAGAAATCATCTGAAGGCACAAAACTCACTGGTAACAGTGAGCACACAGAAAAACACAGGATATTATATAAGTGTGTAACTGTAGTGTGTCAACTACTCAAGTAGAAAGACAAAAAGATGAAGCAATCAAAAATAACTACAGCAACTCTTCAATATATGTACAGTACAATAAGATATAAATAGAAACAACAAAATGTTAAAAAGCTGGGGGACAAAGTTCAGATGTAGACTTTTAATTCGTTTTCTTTTTGCTTGTTTATGCAAACAGTATTAAGTTGTTATCAGCCTAAAATCATGGGTTACAAGATAATAGCAAGCCTCATGGAAACCTCAAATCAAAAAGCATATAATGGATACACAAAAAATAAAAAGCAAGAAATTAAATTATACCACCAGAAAAAAATCACCTTCACTAAAAGGAAGACAGGAAGAAACAAAGGAAGAAAGAGAAGACCAGAAAACAAATAAGAAAATGGCAGGAGTAAGCTCTTACTTATCAATAATAACAATGTAAATTGACAAACTTTCCAATAAAAAGACATTGAGTAGCTGAATGAATTAGAAAACAAAACCTGACAATCTGTTGCTTACAAGAAACACACTTCACCTATAAAGTCACACATAGACTGAAAATAAAGGAATGGAAAAAGATATTCTACGCAAATGAAAACCAAAAGAGAACAGGAGTAGCTGTACTTATATCAGACAGAATAGATTTCAAAACAAAGAATTTTAGAAGAGATAAAGGTCATTATATAATGATAAGCAGGTCAATTCAGCAAGAGAATATAATTGCAAATATATACGTACCCAACACTGGATCACTCAGATTTATAAAGTAAATATTATTAGAGCTGAAGAGAAAGATAGGCTGTAATACAATAACAACTGGAGACTTCAACATCCCACTTTCAGCATTGGAAAGATCTTCCAGACAGAAAATCAGCAAAGAAACATTGGATTTAATTTGCACTGTAGATCAAATGGACTTAATAGATATTTACAGGACATTTCATCCAATGGCTGCAGAATACACAATCTTATCCTCAACACATGGATTATTCTCAAGGACAGACTATATGTTAGGTTACAAACAAGCCCTAAAACATTCAAAACATTGAAATAATATCAAGTACCTTCTCTGTCCATGGTGGACTACAACTAGAAATCAAGAGGAATTTAAATGAGAGGAATTTGGAAAGTACAAACACATGGAAATTAAACAATATGCTCCAAGAATAACCAGTCAATGAAGAAATTAAGAAGGAAATTGATCAATTTCTTGAAACAAAAGATAATAGAAGCACAACATACCAAATCCTATGGGATACAGTGAAGGCAGTACTAAGAGGGAAGCTTATAGGTATAAGTGTCTACATCAAAAATAGGAAAAACTTGAAATAACCTAATGATGCATCTTAAAGAACTAGAAAAGCAAGAGCAAATCAAACTCAAAATTAGAATAAAGATCAGAACAAAAATAAATGAATTTGAAATGAAGAAAACTATACCAAAGATCAATGAAACAAAAAGCTGATTTTTAGAAAGATAAAATTGATAAACCTTTAGCCAGACTAAGAAAGATAGAAGACCCAAATAAATAAAATCAGGGATGAAAAAGGAGACATTACAACTGATACTGCAGACATTCAAAGATCATTAGTAGCTACTATGAGCAACTATATGCCAATAAATTGAAAAATCTAAACGAAATGGACAAATTCCTAGTCACATGCAACCTACCAAAATTGATTCATGAAGAAACCAAAAACCTGAATAGAACAATAACAAGTAAAGGGATTGAAGCTGTAATAAAAAGTCTCCTAGCAAAGAAAAGCCTGGGAACCAATGGCCTCACTGCTGAATTTTACCAAACATTTAAAGAAGAACTAATACAAATCCTACTCAAAGTATTCTGAAAAATAGAGGAGGAGGAAATACCTTCAAACTCATTCTATGAGGCCAGTATTCTCCTGATACCCAAATCAGGCAAAGATGCATAAGAAAGAAAGAAGAAAAAGAAAGGAAGGAAGGAAGGAAGAAAGAAAGAGAAAGAAGGAAAGGAAGGAAGGAAGGAAAGAAAGGAAAGAGAAAGAGAAAGAAGGAAAGGAAGGAAGGAAGGAAAGAAAGGAAAGAGAGAGAGAAAGAATGAAGGAAGGAAGGAGAAAAGAAAGAAAGCTAAGGCTAATATCTGAGAGAGAGACAGAGAAGGAAGGAGGGAGGGAGGGAGGAAGGAAGGAAGGAAAAAGGAAGGAAAAAGAAAGGAAGAATAAAGAAAGGAAGAAAGAGGAAGAGGAAAGGGAGTGAGGGAGGGCTAATATATCTGATGAATATTTATTCAAAGATCTGGCTGGGTGCTTTAGCTCATGCCTGTAATCCCAGCACGTTGGGAGGCTGAGGTGGGAGGATCGTCTGAGGTCAGGAGTTCGAGATTAGCCTGGCCGACATAGTGAAACCCCATCTCTACTAAAAATACAAAAATTAGCTGGGCGTGGTGGCAGGCGCCTGTAATTCTAGCTACTCAGGAGGCTGAGGCGGGAGAATTGCTTGACCCTGGGAGGTGGAGATTGCAGTGAGCTGAGATCGCTGCCACTGCACTCCAGCCTTGGTGACAAGAGTGAAACTCCATCTCAATTAAAAAAAAAAAATTGATGCAAAGATCCCCAACAAAATACTATCAAATCACATCCAGCTACACAATAAAAGGATCATATTTCATGACCAAGTGGGATTTATCCCAAGGATACAAGAATGATTCCACATATGCAAATCAATCAATGTGATACATTGTATCAAGAGAATAAAGGATAAAAACCACATGATCATTTCAATTGATGCTGAAAAAGCATTGGATAAAATTCAACATCCCTTCATAATAAAAACCCTGAAAAAACTGGGTATACAAGGGATACATCTCAACATGATAAAAGCCATAAATGACAGATCTGCAGCTAATATACTGAATGGGGAAAAAACTGAAAGCCTTTCCTCTAAGATCTGGAGCATGACAAGGATGCCCACTGTCAACAATGCTGTTATTCAACATAGTACTGGAGGTCCTAGCTACAGCAATCAGACTAGAGAAAAATATAAAGGGCATCCAAATTGGAAAGAAAGAAGTCAAATTATCCTTGTTTGCAGATTATATGATCTTGTATTTGGAAAAACCTAAAGACTCCACCAAAAAAACTTAGAACTGATAAACAAATTCAGTAAAGTTGTAGGATAGAAAATCAAGATACAAAAATCAGTTGCATTTCTATTTGCCGACAGGGAACGCTCTGGGTGGGAGGATTGGGGAGATGTTGATAAAAGGGCACCAAATTTTAGTTAGAAGAAATACATTCAAGAGATCTATTGTATAACGTAACTAGAGTTAATAATTATCTATATATTTGAAAATTCCTAAGAGTAGATTTTGTCTTCTCACCGCAAATAAATGTAAGGTAGTACATAGCTTAACTAGTTTGATTCAGCCATTCTACAGTGTATGCATATTTCAGAACATCATTTTGTATACCATAAATATAGATAATTTTTATTTTTCAATTAAAAGTGAATACATAATAACAAAAAGCCAATTCTGAATAAAATTATACAATTTTGAACCCTTGGGAGCAAAGTTATCTTTGGTCTGTAGATGCGTTCTTGATGGGTTAAGAATTTTTTTTTTTTTTCATTTTAGAGACAGGGTCTCGCTCTGTTACCCAGACTGCAGCGAAGTGGTGCAATCATGTCTTACTGAAGCCTCAAAATCCTGGGTTCAAGTGATACTCCTGCCTCAGCCTCCCAAAGTGCTGGGATTAAAGGCATGAGCAACCATGCCTGGCCGAGGGAAAATATTTTTAAAGTGTCCATTATGTGCTATGCTTTGTTTTACGGACTAGAGACATAATAAGAAATAAGAAATGCCTTCAAAGAGTTTTAGGCAAGATGATGTGGGCCTAATTGCCTATGAGGTATTGGAAGTGATTCTTTTGTCCCATAGGGGTCCTCCACAGAAAGGGATCAGTACAATTAGGCCTTTGAAGATAGTGGTCATAATCTGTTCTCTTCATTTCAGAACAGATAGTCTCCCAGAGACAAGCTAACATTCTACATTTTCCTGTGGGCTTGTTTTGTACCTAACTTGGCTCTTTGGGTGCAGTGAAGTTGTTCTCCTGACTGCAATACTAGCTCTTTCTCTATGCCTTATCTGCTTTTGATTCTCTCTCATGTCAGTTGTGTGCTTTTGTCTGCTAATTATTTGGCTGTAATTAACAACTAAGTCATTTTTTCTGATTTATGCCACAACTGACTTTTACCACATGACCCACCCCCATCATCCCAGGGACCTAATCTTGTTCCTGATCTTACAATAATGAGTGGATTGCAAATTCGCTATCACTTTTTCCTTGGTGGTGCTTATTTCAGCAGTTCAGTTCTTGACCCAAAGCATCAGATCACCCCAAAGAATAATTGTAACTGTGGAGATAACACATACTCATGTATTTAGGTAGTGATGGTTCCTTGAATACTTAAGCACAGTTTTATTTTCTTCACTTTACTGTGTCATAAGATTATAATTTAAATAGGTACAAATATTAACAGGAAGCCAGATTATGTACAGAAAAGAGTATATTACATCTTTTATTTAATTACATTATTCTGAAAGTTCAGATGCTTATTTGTGTTTTATTATGTTTATATTCACTTATGAAAATAATCATATAGTAATTGGCATAAGAAGTATATTTTTTAAAGAAATACATTCTTTATCAAATTCTTTGAGGACATGCCTAACCATCCCTGAATAATAGCTTTTTTATCTTAAATTTATTCCAGCCTTCTACTCCTACATGAAGAATGTTGCTTAGAATTGGAGGAAGGCTGATCTGTCTTCTAGGATCAGAATCATACATTGAAAACATAAGAGAGGGGCCACATATTAAAGTGATGGACATTGTTGATACATATAGTTAATTAGAGCTATCATTCTCTTGGATACTTTCAGTCACTCCAACAGTAGTCATAGATGGCATCATAAAATCAAATATTTTCAATAGTCCATTACACAAATGATAGGGAGTATGTCAGTGTGTGAGTCGGCCTCAGTTGGACTGGCGTGTAACTACTACACAGAGAGCAGTGTAAACTTGGTTATAGTAAGTTCCTTCAGAAGTCTTGGGTTCCATTGGTGGAACCTTGTGCTAGTAAATAAATCTATTTGACTTGTTTTGAGTCTTTGTGGTGCAAACTCTTGTCTGGATACCCATTCCCTTCTAGCCTGCTCATCCTGCAAGTTTCCATATCTTTCTACCTCAACCCATGGAAAGAACTTGTGATGACTATTCTCCTCATTTAACAACTTTCCTGCTATAATGCTCCCTGGATTGTACTGAGAAAAGAAGACTTACTTATCGTATTTAATGTTTTTTCCATCTATATAATTTCAATTCAAAAATTAAGTACTTCCTAGGTACATCTTTGTTATGAAGATATTCCAGTGCTGAAGAGTGCTGCAATGCCTGTTAAATCAGTTTGTCCATAAGTAGTAATTCTAAAACCATTAAGTCTTATAATCTCTTTTAATCTAAAATTATATATTGTTTGGATTCTCATTTGCCTTAGATATTTGTTCTGATGCTTTCAACCCATTCTGAAACTTGCTATTATTGTAGTGAGTGTAATACTGACAATTCACTAAAACTGTAAATGCTCTTGGGAAAGAAAAAATGTACAATGGCTTCTTTTTGATAAGAACTCAAATTCAATGGCCTAAGTTTATCAGTATTTTTGTTTGTTTGTTTGTTTTTTAACTTTTCATGAATAGACAGATGTGGCTGGAACCTAACAGCAATTCCAGACAGTTTTGACAATTTACCAGGAGACTGTAGAATGACTTTGATGCTTTTGAAAATATAGCTAAGAACAGATATCTCAACTGGGGTCATCATCAGTCAACTGTTCAGCTTGACAGTCTTTTTCAATGTTTAGTCAAGACAGTATTGAACTAGCTTTTTTCTTTGAAAAATTTTTATGATATTTTCCCCAGAGCACCTGCTTTTAAAACTTAAAAATATATGTGGTATTCTAAATTTGGGGCTCAAAACATGTCTTAGATTTGATTTCAGTTCAATAAGTATAATTTAATATGAAGTAAGTGAGTATAAAATTGAGAATCTGTTTAAGATTTTAAATGATTCATGTAGTAATACATTCTTAGCAATGACTGGTGCTAATACAGGCTCACTTATTTTTTCTTTGCTATGTAGCTCTCTCAAAACATTTATAGCCATCATCATCATGATCATCATCATCATCATACCCAAGAAACTTTAAGATCTAATTACATGCAGCTGTATGTAAAACTTTTAAAAATCAAGTGAGGTCAGGCATGGTGGCTCATGCATGTAGTCCCAGCACTTTGGGAGGCCGGGGCAGACAGATCACTTGAGGCAATTTCAAGACCAGCCTGGGCAACATGGTAAAACCCTATCTCTGCTAAAAACACAAAAATTAGCTGGGCATGGTGGTGTGTCCCTGTAGTCCCAGATAGGAGGCTGAGGTACGAGAATCATTTGAACTCAGGAGGTCGAGATTGCTGTGAGCCAAGATCACACCACTGCACTCCAGCCTGGGTGACAGAGTGAGACTCTGTATCCAAAAAAAAGAAAGAAAGTAAAAAAAAAAAAAAAGCAAGTGATTTCTCATTTTTTGAGCAGTTAACAATCTAAGAAAAACATTGCTGTAGGTTATTTTAATGCATCTGCATTGCAATAGGACAATAGTGATGGGTGCCAAGTGTCTCCCTCCATTTCACTGTGAAGCCACACCATGGCTAAGTGGAAGACAGCAAGTTTCAGTACACAATTCATTTTCATTGTTCAAGAAAGAAGTGCATTCAAGTTTAAAGATAAATCTCATAATCTTAGTTACTCCTTAAAAAGGCATAATAGAATATTACTTACATCCTTTGAATTTGCTAAGAAGCACCTGACACAAAAGCAAATTGTGATGAAAATACATACAAAAATAGTAGTTACTATCTTTGAAAAGATAGATTTCATCAAGTATGATAAAATACAGCAAGGGTTCTGGTGAGATTTGTAGATCTTAGGGAAGCTTTCTTCTTAAACAACTAACCAACCATTTGGAATGATGATATGTCATATCTCACACATACATATATATGATATACATACATACATATATCCATATACAGTAGTCCCCCCTAATTCATGGAGCTGGAGGGAACTACTGTGTATGGATTCCAAGACCCCCAGTGGATCAAACCACTGGTAGTAACCTGTATATAGTAAGTATTTTTCCTATACATACTTACCTATGATAAAGTTAAATTTATAAACTAGGTATAGTAAGAGACTAACAACAATAAGTAATACTTAAAACAATTATACTATAATCCAAAGTTATGTGAATGTGGTCTCTCTCTCAAAGTGTCTTATTATATCTTACTTACCCTTCTTCTTGTGACGGTCTATCTGATAACCAAGATGGCTACTAAATGACCATTGGGTAGGTAGTTTATACAGCAGAGATATGTTGGGCAAAGGGATGATTCATGTCCCAGATGGAATGGAGTGGGACGATGTGAGATTTCACTACTCTATGCAGAAAGACCTGCAATTTAAAATATATAAATCGTTTATTTTAGAATTCTGGAATTTTCCATTTAATATTTTCGTACCACAGTTGCCCATGGGTAAATGAAACCATGAAAAGCAAAAGTACAGCTAAGGATGGACCACTGTGTGTGTGTGTGCGTGTGTGTGTGTGTCATTGGACATAAGCTCCAGGAGAACAGTGTGCCCTTGGGAAAGGCAGCATTTTCTGTCACTAGACTAAACCTGTTGCTGGAGCAACAGGTCTTCCCTTGAAGGAGGATTGTGGTTGTGGATCTTCATGTTCACAAATGTAATGCTAGTGAGACAATTTAGCTGATTATCTTTGGACAGTGCTGATTAGGAGAAACAAATGAGAAGGGAAGAGTTGCCACATTAATGATGCCATATAATCAGTGACCAAAATTTTTTAAAAAATACTAAAATCAGAAAGAATTATGTCAAATTAAAGAATGAGTCCATTTGATAAATTCTGACAGCTGTATACACCTTAAGAGCTTCCTAAGGCACTATTGTAGCCCTGTAGTATAATGTTCTTGATGATAATCCTGAATCAAGAAGTCAAAAACATCTATTCAGCAGCAACTCCCTCAACAAATTAATTAGTTAAGATTAATTAATTAGCTAATATTTTAGAAAGACTTCCATTTAAAATTGTGAAACATTTAAAAATGTTTTGGTGCTTTAAAATGTAAGTTAAATTACCTAGATAAGTTTCATATTGGGGTCTTTCTATCTCCTTATGATGCTATTATCTGAACTAGGTGTCCCAGCTTTGTGGTACACAGAATCAGTGGACAAACACAAAGTAGCCTGTCCTTAGGAGCGGAGCAAGAACCCAGGGCTGGGGTAAGATTCCAGAGCTGAGCTACTTGTGAAAGTGCCAAATTCAGATTGAGAATCTAGTAAGGGGGAAAAAATAGAGAAAAGAGAGAGAGAGTGATCACGCAGAACTGATGAAGAAAGGGATGGGCGCTCATAGGGGCCTCTGGTGCAGTTTGCATAGGATGCAGAATACATTAACAAGAGCTGGATTAAGAACATATTATAAATTATGCTATGAAATGAAGCAAAAGTAGTATATTAATGTTTTAGGGCTGCTATAACCAAGTACCAAAACCCAGAGGGCTTAAAACAACAGATGTTGGCTGTTTTATAATTCTGGAGATTAGAAGTCTGAAATCAAGATGTAGGCAGTGCCATGCTCTCTCTGTTGGCTCTAAGAGAGAGTCTCTTTTTGCTTCTTCTGGCTTCTGGTGTTTGCTAGCAATCCGTGATATATCTTGGTGTATAGTTATATCACTGTAGCCACATGGTTAATTTTCTCCCTGCGTATCTTTTTTTTTTTTTTTTTTTTTTTTTGAGACAGGGTCTCACTCTGTCCTTCAGGCTGGAGTGCAGTGGTGTGATCATAACTTACTGCAGCCTCACACTCCTGGGCTGAAGTGAGGACTGCAGGTGTGCATCACCTTGCCTGGCTAATTTTTAAAAAATTGTAGAGATGGGGTTTTGCCCGGACTGATCTCAAACTCCTTGTCTCAGGTGATCTTCCCACCTTGGCCTCCCAAAGTGCTGGGATTATAGGCATGAGCCACCACACCTGGCCATCCCTGTGTGTCTTCACGTCATCTTCCCTCTGTGACTGTCTCTATGTCTAAATTTCCCCTTTTTATAATGACACCAGTCATATTATATTAGAGACCACATGACAGACCTCATTTTAACTTGAGTATCTCCTTAAATACCTTATTTCCAAACAAGAAGATCATATTCTGAAGTACCAGGAGTTAGGACTCAATAGGATTCTCATCAGTCCTATTCCACATGCTTTAAATTTTGCACAGAATTCTCTCAGATTTTGCCATTATGTTGTCTATCACTATTAATTTTTGATACTAAACATTTTGTCTTTTAAAGTATTTTTATGACTATTTTACTGAGAATTTGGAAGAAATATACAGGAGTTTGTATTCAGATACTATTTTGAATGGTGTTATTGTTCTGTTTTCCTGAATGTGTTTTGGATGGTGATTTGGTAGTTTCCCTTAATATGTTTAGGGAGTCTATTTAGAAAAAAAGTGGAAATTGGATAAGTTAAAGGATCAGCAATGAGATGATGAGATGGATTTGTACTGTGTTACTGTGTAAGTTCAAATCCCTATAATAAATCCCTTATTCCGTATATCTCCTACTGGTTTTGCTTCTCTGATCAAACCCTGACTAATGTGGAGGATAGAGGAAGCAGCAGCTCAAGCTCTGAAAAACAGATAGATATTTTTTTCTAGAATCATGCACAATTTTGAAGGCCAATTTGATATATCACAGAAAACAGATAAAGCATCAGAGTTGATGTGTTCCTAAGCTATGTTTCTGCCAGATTTCTCTGGGTAGCTCTTCCTTTATTTGACCTAATAAAGTCAGATATTTGCTTCAACTAAACCATTTGCCATTGCCTATAAATCTGTCCTATGTTTGTTGCAGATACCATGTAACAAAATGATTAATAAAAATATTCAGGCCAGGCGTGGTGGCTCACGCCTGTAATCCCAGCGCTTTGGGAAGCCAAGGCGGGCGGATCACGGGGTCAGGAGATTGAGACCATACTGGCTAACACGGTGAAACCTCATCTCTACTAAAAGTTACCAAAAATTAGCCGGGCATGGTGGCAGGTGCCTGTAGTCCCAGCTACTTGGGAGGCTGAGGCAGGAGAATGGCATGAACCCAGGAGGCGGAGGTTGCAGTGAGCCGAGATCATGCCACTGCACTCCAGCCTGGGTGACAGAGTGAGACTCTGTCTCAAAAAAAAAAAAAAAAAAAATTAAATGATCATTAGTGACCTTTTACCACTGGTATGTGACCTATAGTTTACTAACACATAAACACATAGGCATGTTTTTTTGTTCAAAGATATTGTGTCTAACAAGTACTAAAATAGAGTTTCAAACAATAGCAGCAAACAACAACAAAAAACCTGGAAAAGTATAATGGTAACAGGCTTTTCTTCTGAACCATAAAAATGTAACTGATAGTTCTCTGGTGAAAAAATGCACTACAATGGATATTTACCTAAGTAACATTTTATGCCAAAACAGCACAATGATTTATAACATTATAGGCCATCTCTGAAGTTGTCACAGGACACCTCGTGAAGATAGTGTACTGTGTGGTACAAATTATAGTGATTTGTGGAAGTGTAGAGAAGAAGACTAGAGCAATAAAGAAAGAAGAATAATGTTCTTCCTTGAATCATGGGGGAAAAGCCCAGCTCAGCACTTGTCCCCAGGCAACTTTGAGTAATAGTACAGTGCATTGAAGTTCAAGTCTCTGAAATGTCGAGAGTCTAAATGACAATGGGATTACATTAGAAAAAAAAATCAAGATGACAAATGGCTCATTTGACGTTGTGAATGGTGTCTTCATTAAAGTCACTTATGGTGTAAACTGGGAAGCACTGCAAGTGGTTGGGTGAAGAGGGAAATAATATTCACTCATGAAATAAGTGAGGAAAAGGATACTAATCAAGAGGCAGAAAAACGATTTGTGATCAGGGCTTCAATCATGACTCCTACACTAACTTATTATTTGACTTTCAGAAAATTGAACCTTGGTTGGATGAAGTAGTGAGTCCAATTCTGTTTGTTGCACAGGAGAAAATGAGAATTATATTCAGAAAATAGAAGGCACACATCAGTTTCACCCGAAGAAGGAGAAAATGCCTTAGGCCATTTCCAGGCTCTGCGAATGCTGCCATGTCTGTATCTTACTTCTCTGGCCACATGCTCCCACAAACTATAAAGTGAGGATATGTAAGGAACGGGTAGGATTGTACAAAACAATTACATGTCATGCACACCTCTGTGATACTTCTAAAATGCATCTTTAGGCAGTTGTGAATATAGTTAAGTGCATCTTTGAGAATGTCTGTGTCATACTAAAGAAAATGCAAGAAAGGGAGAAATGAAAGAGAAAGGGACGTTAATTTTTGTCCTTGTATGGTTCACATCCTCCCAGGTATAAAGCAGATATTGTGCTTTTAAGTTTAAATGAATTTTAAGCACTTGCAGAGCAAACTGTTGTGAATTCAAAGTAACGTATCTGCAGAAATGTTGAGGGAGAAAATAGATTGTGAATCTAAAGAACGCATGCCAGTCAGTATTCACAGCATACAAGGGCAATCAGCTAATGTACTTCTTTGTAAGAACACGTACTCTCTTAAATAGGGGCTTCCTTCTAACAAGAGACAGTGACATTTAAAATAGGTCTGAGAAAATAATTGTTGAACACGTTTTCCTTTGCTTGAACTATGCTGAACCAACAGGCTATGGAGTCAGCCCAAGTTTGAATGCTGAAACTGCATTTCAATGCAGCTGGAAGATCTGATAAATTATTTTAACATCACCAAAACTTTATTTCCAAATTTATAAAATGGGAATAGTATCAATTTCTGCCTCATAGACTTTCACAAAAATTAAATTAGAAGATAATGCATGGAAATCACTTGGCTTGGCAATTAGGTTATAGTCTACAGATGTTATTGATCATTTGATTATTACTCTTATGAGAAGGAAATTTTGAAGAGAAATGCTATGAATTAGCTTTCTCTCGGCATGTTCTTAAGGTTAATTTTGATCAAATATACTCAAGAAGCTTGTTTATAAGTAGAGCACAAATGCTTTCGTGACTTTCTGAGTGAATTTTGAACACACATTAAAATACTAGGACACTTCAGAATCTAGTAATATGCATGGCTTAATGTACTGTCGTGGTTAAAATTCTTGGTAATGTAAACATTTTGTACTCTTTATTTTGTTTAGGAAAAAGCCAACTTCAATAAGGAGACTCCATCTGTTTGTGAGTGTCTATAGAGGGAAAGAATTTTAAAAGTCAGGAAGAGAAGATATTTTAAAAGTTTTGTGATATATTGAATGTGTTTCAAGTAATTTTATCTAAAAACCAGCATGGGATCTGCTAATGCCATCAAATCTGACAAGAGTTTTTAATCTCAGTAGTTACCCCAACTACATAGTTGTTATAATGTTTAATTATTCCCTTGGACAGTAGATTTCATTTGGATGTTGTTTTCGTTTACAGACATCTACAGTTGATAACATCCTGAACATTTTAAACAACCATCCTCTGGTATTAATATACTCTTTCTTTCCTGCTGAATACATTTCTCATAAAAAGGGTTTATCAAAAGTATTGTTTTGATTCAGTTGGTTAAGACTACTAAGAGTCACTGAGAAAGATAGTTTATTTGCATGCTGTAAGAAAGCACATGGTATTATCACATCTTTTGGAAAATACCCTCAGTTTTAAAAAATCACATTGCGTCTGGTTACATCTTCATGGCACTTTTTATATTAAAATGACACTCTTACTTATAAATGAGATACCAAAATTCTGGGTACTTCCTAAAGGATATACACAGGGAAAACAATTGATTCATGGGTAAAACACAGCTTAATTATTTTGTGGAAGGAGAGATGAGCAGATATCCTATTTCTTGTCCTTTCCTAATCTACTTTCATGAACTCCCAAGAGTCCCTTTTCACATCCTCTCTTGGTCCATTTGTTACAGGTTAAAAGTAAGACCTTCTCTGCCCTTTATGATATTTTCAAGTTAATCACCTCATTGTACCTCAATTTTCTTATCTATAAAATAGGAGTAATAAATTGTACCTGCTTTATAGGGTTGTGAGGGCTAAATATGTGTGGAGTATCTAAATCACTGCCTTGCAAAAATCTACCCAATAAATATTGGCTGAATTCTTATCTTCATTATCATCATCATCATTAGGGTCTCTGTTTTGGTTGGTGTACCTGCAGCTATTCCAACACGGAAGGCAGCACCCAAGGAATCTTGTAACTCATTCTTCTCCCAGCCTCCACTGTTCATCAACCATTCCCTCTTGTTCTTCCCTATTACCCAGCCCTAGTTGAGACCGTCATCATAACACCCTTGAACTATTCTAACAGCCTCTGGAAGGGTCCACTTTCTTTCTTCAATTTATGCTTCACTTTGTCCCAGAGTTCCAGCTCTGACACAGACTAGATGATCCCGTCATAAGATCCAGGCAGGCACCACCTCACTGGCCGCCTTCCTTTACATATATAAATCTTTCCATACTTTAGATAATTATTTCCCAATGGCTTAACCTGGAGTCTTTAAAATACAGACAAATGAATTAATGCAGCTCTGATCCTCCACATGTATTCGTTACTGGGAAGACCAGATCTCACCATCTTCTGAATGTTATTTTCATTCAGAGAATTTCTGTACTACAATGCAGGGCACGCAGTGTCATTTTCAGCAACATCAGTGGAACATGAGGCCATTATCTCAGTGAAACAACTCAGAAAGACAAATACTGTATATTTTCACTTATAAACGGTAGCTAAATAAGGTGTACGTGGATATAGAGTTTAAACTAATAGACACTGGATACTTGGAAGGGTGGAAGGGAAGTGGATGATGAGAAATTACTTAATGAGTACAATGTTTATAATTTAGGTGACGGAATATACATAATTAAGGTGATGGACATGCTAAAAGACCCGACTTCATACTATGCAAAATATCCATGTAACAATATTACACTAGTACTCCTTAAATTTGTACAAATAAAAATGAAGATGATTGCACATCTTTAAGTCAAGGAATCAGTGTGACCAGGACAAACTTAGGTTCAAATTCTAGTTTTATTGCATTCCAACTCTATAGTTTTCATTTTCAGAGCCTCATTTTCCTCATCTGTAAAGTGGGATCATAATAGCTATCTTCAAAATTATTGTGAAAAATATCTGAAAATTTGAAATTGCGTAAGCCATTAGCAAACGCAAAAATGGATTGTTAAGCAGTGTCTCAGAAAATAAAGACGAAAATACTAAACAAATTAGGAGAATTTATAATGAGGATTTCTGTAATTTTGTAATAATAACAAGGGGATTTTTTCTAAGTATGTAATAGAAGTCAGAAGGTATGAAAGAAAAAAGTTGATAAATTTAACTACAAAATAATTTTTTAAATAACCACAAATAAAAAAGCATAAATCCAGAGGTCAAATGCAGAATATGGAAAAACTGTTAGCAACCTACAAAGCGTTCATTTCTTTACTGTGTAAAGGCTTGACAATCAGTAAGAAAAAACTAACAATTCAAGAAAAAAATGGGCAAAAGATATGCGTGATAGTAAACCGACAAAATAGAAATGGCTCTTAAACATTTAAGATGCTCATTCTTACTCCTAACAAGACAAAATACAAATTAAAGTCACAAGTTGGCTGGGCGTGGTGGCTCATGCCTATGATCCCAACACTTTGGGAGGCTGAGGCTAGAGGATCACTTGAGCCTAGTTTGAGACAAGCCTGACCAACATGGCAAAACCCTATTTTTATAAAAAACACAAAAATTAGCCAGGTGTGGTGGCATGCACCTGTAGTCCCAACTACTCGGGAGGCTGAGGTAGGAGGATTGCTTAAGTCCAGGAGGTCAAGGCAGCAGTTATTTGAGATCATGCCACTGCACTCCAGCCTGGGCAACAGTTGGATCCTGCCTCAAAAAAAAAAAAAACAAAAAACAAACAAACAAAACAAACAAACAACAAAAAAAGTAAGTCACAAGTTGGATACCAAGGATTAATAAGGTGGCTATTGGTCTAGTGTTGAAGATGTAGACAAAGAGGCCCTCTCACACAGCGCCACCTTTGGGATAAATTGGTACACCTTATAGAGAGAAATGTGGTAATATTGATCAAAATTTACAATGCACATTTACTTTGACCCAGCAATCTCACTGCTAGAAATATGACCTATAGATATATCCATACACATACAAAGTAAAATAAATACACAGATAAATATTAACTGTCACACTACTAACAATTTGGAAACAACTTGAGTATCCATCATAATGGGATTGATACCTCATGATACAGATAAATATGAGTATTTTATAATAGCACTTAACTAAGAAGAGCACAAAGATGGGCATAATAGCACTTAACTAAGATGAGCACAAATAAGTATTTTATAATAGCACTTAACTAAGATGAGGCAGGCCTATATATACTGCTGTGAAAAAACTGTTCAAGATATATTAACTATGAATATATATATATATATGTATCAATGTATGGAATTTGTAAAAAGAGAAGTATGCAGGTTTATGGTTCTGTATGCATAGATTATATCTGAGGAATGAATTTATATAGCTGGATAATAAGAATAGAAAGATTTTTTACTATGTATAAATATCATTTTTAAACTCGGATTTCTATTATATGCATGTATTGCCTAGTCAAAACATAAATAAAAATAAAAGCAACTTAAATGTTACAAAAACTTTTATCAGCAGCCCATCTGAGGAAATGTGTATCCTGCTAGTACTTTTTGGTAACATTTGCTGATATAATATGTCTGCTTGTGTCTTCTGGATACTTCATAGGATAATAACATACATGTAAAAATACTGTGGAGTCTGCTATACTCAATTAATTGTATCACATCAGTTGTTGCTGGAACCCTTAGTCAAGAATGTCTAATGTATTTTCTATGTCCTGGTTATTATTTTTTTGTTGTTGTTCTTATTTTCTAGTTTCTGAGTCACATGCTGAGCTACTTCAGTGTTCCAAGTGAGTCCTCATCTCATTTTGGTATATGACAGTCCTTGTTGCACTGGCTGCTTTCTTGTACCTTAGCTTGATATGCCAATTGCAGAGAGAAAGGAAAGGAACTGGAATTCTTTTCGGAATGTATATTATATGTCAAGCACTGCAATAAATGTTTTGCATGTTTAATATGATGTAACATTTATAATCATCATCATAATTAAGTAGTCACTTTACTTATTTACAGTCCTCTCAATAACCCTATGAAGTTATTCTCACTCCTATAATTTTAAAAATGAGAAAACAGGGCTTAGTTAAATTAAATGACTTAACCAAGGGGTCACACCAAAGAGGTCTGGCTCAATATGGCTTCAAAGCCTGTCAGCTCTATCCTGTACTGTGCTGTCTTCCGCCTCACACTCTAAGTACTGACATACTCGAAATTCTATTTTAAAAATGCAATGACTTTCTAGTATAATATTTCAGGCTTTTATCAAATATATTTTATATAGCTAATTCTATGTAAAATTTCATTGCTTTATAAAAAGCAAGGATATCAAAAAATGTAATTTTCCTTGGATGTGAATATACTCTGAAATTACTCTTTCAAAATGCCTTCTGTGTGTGAATATCTTCTCCATTAACCTCAAAGTGACCAAAACCCTCTTGCTTTTGCTAGGACTTTTTGAAGCCAGTCTTAAAATGTTCTTGTACTCCCCCCAAAACTTAAATTTAACTAACATATAATTTTTACTGAAAAAAATCTATATTTTTGGAGTGATGGAGTGATTTTTTATATTGCAAAAATCGCTAGAAATCCTCTCCAAATAATTTCTGTTTCTTCCCCTAAAAGCCTGTCTATGATTACTGCCCACTTTTTCTCTCACTCTCTTCTCCTACTCCTTATTCTCTAGGCTGACCTGTCTTTTATATTATTTCTAAAAAGTATCTCAACTTGTCTACCCGACTTCACAAACTAAAACTGCAGTGTATACAACTTCAACAAAATAAAAGCCTCCATTTTATACCCTTTTTTTCTCCTGCAGACCCCAGAATGATCTAAATTTACCTTACTCCATATGTATTGATTATATTGTGAGATTGTTTCCTATTAATAGGTTTCCACAGTTTTAGGATTCTGAAATATCTTCTGGGATATGTCTCCTGAGAGCCTATCTGCCAGTGCTCAGGAGAAGTTTTGGACTTTTGCTTGTTGCCTCTTTGGGCTTTGCCATTTAATCATTACATGCATCAGCTACGGGGTTATAAAAGCATTGGAACTATGCTTAGTTAACATTTATCCAATGAAATGACTTGGGTATAACATATGTTATACTTGTGTATCTTCAGACCAACAGGGACATTGTTTTGGAAAATCTTTTGAGATCTCTTAATAAAATTATGCCAGTTATCTTAATTTGACATATCTTTTCTAATAAATAGAGTTAAAAATATAATACCAGAATTAAACACTCAAAATCAAAATAGGGCATATTTGATATATTAAATATGTTAATAGTGTCTAGAAATGTTAATAGACACTAGAATAGTATCTAGAAATAGTGTCATGGTAAATTTAGTTATTATTATTATTGGTTTTTGCAATACAGAATGAATACTTAAGGTACATCCTGAAAAATGAACCTGTAATATACTACTGGTGACTGTGTAGCAGGAATAAATGGAACTCATATTAAATGTACTTTTAAAAAAGTATTTAAAGTATTAAAAATATTTATGCTCTGGTTTCTCTTCAGAATGACTTTATCTTTTTGCCTTTTACTAAAGTATTAAAAATATTTAATCCATATGAGTTTTTCAAAGTTTACTTCAGCAATAGTAATATTATTACTAATAAAAATGGAGTTATTACTATATCTAGGTACTGTGCTAGTACCTTTCTTCATTATTTTATTTAATATTCATAATATTTGTATGAGGTATTATCATTACCCCTGCATAGATCAGGATATTGAGGCCAAGGCAGATTAAGTGACTTCTCCAAGATAATTTTGTAAGTAAGTGGTTGGGAAGCAATTACACTTTACTGTCCAGGCATTGGTAAACAATGTAATACAGCTATCTCTCAAAGACAAATTGTGTGATTATGTTATTATTCTTTGAATGAATTTCAAAAGAATTCAGAATACATTGAAAAGACTAGCAAAAAACATTTAGGAGAGCTGAATTTGTGATTTGATGGATTTTCTCTGGACATATATCAGCAGGTACTAGCAGATGCTCACACACAATTATGAATATTACAGAGACTTAGATAAAATTCAGTAAGCTATTTTAATTGTTTATTTTGCTATTTACTCCTTAATGTTCTTGTTTACTTGCATTGTCACTTCTCATTTTTTCTTTAAAATTGTTTTCAAGCAAGGTCCAGGTTGATATGAACTATGATATTATATGGCATTCAGTGTGTAAGGTTTATTACATATGAAATACAGAAAAGAGAAAGGTGAAAATATGGAAAAGCAGGAAAATAACTAGAAAATAAATAAAAATAAGAACTGCTAACTTGGAATCAGAGAGGAAATCGGTCATCACAATTTTAGGGCCTTAGAAAACTTCCTCTCTTACATTTGTTTGATTAGAACTGTTTGTCAGAGAAAAAAAGCATTTTATATAGTCCCTTCTGCTTAACATCCATGAAAAATTCACGTCTTCATTTCTTTGGGTTTTAAATGTGCGACTAGGAAGAGAATGGATCTAGAAAACCTGTGGAATGATAGCAGTAGGGATTACCAACAAGGGGACAGTTGGAATGGCAAGGAACCATTCTGAAGTGGGAGCTAGGCAGGTGGCTAGTGTGGAAGGAATGCAAGATGAAGAATAGTGATGTGGCCAGGTGTGGTGGCTCATGCCTGTAATCCTAGCACTTTGGGAGACCAAGGCAGGCAGATCACCAGAGGTCGGGAGTTCAAGATCAGCCTGGCTAACATGGTGAAACCGTGTCTCTACTAAATATACAAAATCAGCTGGGCGTGGTGGCACCTGCCTGTAATCCCAGCTACCTGGGAGGCTGAGGCAGGAGAATCACTTGAACCCGGGAGGTGGAGGTTGGAATGAGTCAGAATTGAGCCACTGCACTCCAGCCTGGGTGACAGAGTGAGACTTGGTCTCCAGAAAAAAAAAAAAAACAATAGTGATGAGACTTAACGACAAAATTGAGTCTATGGTGAGTTTGGAGTTTGTAAAACTGGAAATAGGAAAATACATTCAATTGAAAAGTTATACCGGAGTAAATTTATTGTGCAGATATAATTTAATAGAAACTGTTGCAAAATAAATTTGTTACTTTTGTAACATAATTAATGTTTTCTATTCTAGTTATTAATGTTATCTAGATGAAGTTGCTCCAGAAATGGTTGGTTTACACTCTACTAGTCCAGTTCAGGTATCAGACAGCCACAGTCCTTTTGTATATTACCTGATGAAATGGGAGAGTTCCCTGATTCCCCTCACAGAATGTGTGACAGGGCTGTGGTTTGCCTGCTTGGTTGGTCATCGCTGCTGCTCAAACCCTGTAGGGAGGGGGAGCACACAGACGGACAGGTGCAGGAGCCCAAGTGGGCGTGTGTTGCAGTGTGCCCTTGTAGCCCTACCCTCCGTGGATGGCTTGATGTTAACAAGCTCAATAAGAGGGCCAGTGTGATAGCTCTCTGTATCCTGAATTCTTGCCCAGCATCCCAGAAGTATTGGGTCACACATGGGCTTGAAGGAAGAACTCAGGGTTTTATCGAGTGGTGGAGGTGGCTCTCAGCAGGATGGATGGGGAGCTGGAAGGGGGATGGAGTGGGAAAATGATCTTCCCCTGGAGTTTGGCCGTACAGTGGCTGAACTCCTCTCAGTGTTCAGATGTTCCTCCTCTTCTCACTTTCTCTGCCATGTCATTCTGCCATTCATCTATTTGTCTCATCTCTTCGTCTGCTTCTGGAGCCTGGGATTCAGGGTTTATATGGGTACAGGATAGGGTGTGTTGCAGGCCAAAAGGCAACTTTTTAGGTGCAAAACCAGGAATGCCTGTCCCAATCTAGGGCCACAGGTCTCCAGGCTTGAAGGTGGGGCCTTTACCGGGGAACTGCCCTCTTCTACCCAGTGTTTCCCTGTCTCCTGTCCGTATCACTCTAACAGTTATGATACAAGGACCCTATTTCTAAAGGCCTTGGAAGATAATACACAGCATCAAAAGATACATTAGTTAGGATTGTAAACCCTAGCCATTGTAACTATCCTTAATTATTGTGAAGCAGCAGAAAATAACAAAAAAACATGTTCCACACTCTGGCAGAATATAGTTAAATGTAAGCTGGGGTGGGTTTATTGGTGTATGATAATTAGAAGGGATGGTTTACCCTATAAATGTGGCCATGAAGAACAGTATAAATATGCTATCTCTGTTACTGCTGGTACAGAAAGGGCCTGTGATACCCAGTGTAAACATTTGGTAGGCAGGAAAAGGGCTCTGGACTATGGAAGACCAAGGAAGTGAATACTTTCATTTCACCTAGACTCATAAGTGCTGTTGATTCTGCTGTATCAGCCTTGTGGGCTACAGTTTCCTTCTTCATTACTGCTACTCTCTATAGCTCATAAAGTCCTCCTCATGATTTCCACTGGACTGAAATATAGCATAGTTCTTCCTGGTCTGGATGACACTCTTGGAAATGCACAAACAATGGATAAGAACTATGAACAAGAAGATTCCGTAGGATTCAACCTATCAGAGAGGACCTTGAAGTTCTGCTTTATGAGCCTGCAGGCAAAGAGTGATCATTTACCTCTCAAGCAGCCTCTGGTCATCTGCCTTTGAGCCATCAAGATGCCGATGTCTTCTCTTCCAGCAGCTATTTTGTCTCACATGACAGCTATTAACAATGTGCCTCCTCCTCCACTTCACAGTATACCAAGTGAGTGGGAAATACTTTGATGCTCTCATTCACCTACCATTGTTTTCAGCGGTTCTTACCCCAGCTATGAAAATTGGGGGTATTTCAGGGTTGATAGGGACATTGGGAATCTTATTGACAGTGCCGAAGAATGGAAAGAACATAGATGTGTAAATCCTGCTTGGTCTACTTGAAGTCATTTCAGTACTCTAGGTCTTAAGTATTTTTTCTCTGTAAAATAAGGATCTTTATGAACTCTTAGAGCTTCAGATACATTGAAATATTTCTAAAGATGAAAGAAAACAAAGGTTTAGAGAGGCCACATGTTCCACCAGCTATCAGGTTCCTTTTTCTAGCAGATCTTCTACTCCCTACCAAGAGTTGGTCCTACTACGCTTAATGGGATAATTAATACTTAATATTCTCTAGGAGAATTCTCATTTCAATTTGACAAGGAAAAAAAGATAATTCCTACTATTCTGATGGTGAAATTTATTCCTATTTAATTTAACTTTTTTATTTTCTAGTCTTATAAGAATGAAGTATAGAACTAGATATTTCAAAGTTTATATAATTGACAGTATTTTCTCATTTTATGTAATTAGTCTAAACCTATAACATTTTCTTAAGATTGTAAACACTTCTCATGGCCATTGAATTTATAGATCTATTATTTGAATACCATCATTCTGACTAGCAATATGTATGAGTTCCAGTGTTAGTTAAGATTTTTAAAAAATATCTGGATAACAAAGGTAATACTTGTGATCCTTTTCAACTTCAATAAAGCATTAACTCTTATTTTATTATTCATTGGGCGGATTTATAGTATTGATTTGAAGAAGCTAAGCCATCCATCCTTTTCCCTTCCTGTGAAAGTTAATTTCTCCAAATACATTTTAAAAAATTAATGCTCATAGTCTCCAGGTTAAAAGGTATAACAGGTGGCAGTTGATACTCCTTGAAGGGGTACACTGATGTCTTGAATAGTGTTAGACAAAATCCTTATGTTAAACAAAATTAATTCCATTTGTATTTTAGTGAAAATAATCTTGCATCTGGTCAAAGTTTTCTATTTCTACTTGAGTGGAAATAAGAATTAAGTGCAATTTTGCTGAAGAAATACAGCTTCTACTATTCATGTTTTATTTGTGAAAAAGAAAATAAAAGTCACCATAAAATAATATTTTTTAAAAGCCCAGGAAACTCGGTAGCTGGGAGTTAAAAGATCAAATTAATTTAGAATCAATGAGATGAGATTTGTGCTACCCTCTGTAGTGCCTCCCAAGGACACTTAACTTCTGTGAAGTGATTAAAAGATGAAAAATCAGCAGCAATTTAGATCTCAGAACTGAATAGAGCATAATGGAAAGCGGTGGAGCTCCCAGTGTTCTCTTTAGAGGTTCGCACTTGATGTTTCTATGTCTGCAACTTCTCTTTGAGGACGTGCCCTGCTTGCCTTAATAACTGTGTCTTTTTGCTAACTGTAGCAAGACAACAATTTTCCTTAGCAAGCACTGATTGTCTCACTGCTGAGACAATGATCTCATGGAAGCCAATGTGTGGTGAATGCTTTCAATTTATGAAATGACTGAACCTGCATTACAAAGGATATATAAATGAGTTTTAAATGCAATGGGCATAAATAGGAATGCACATTTACATACCTAAAAAGAAAATCCAGCCATTATATACATCCTTGATACTTTGTATTTGTTGAGTTAGGTTGGATTTAGTGACTCATATTCACCTTCTCTCTAAGTATTTATTTATTTATTTATTCATTTTTATTTATTTTTGAGATGAAGTCTTGCTCTGTTGCCCAGGCTGGAGTGCAGTGGCACGATCTCAGCTCACCACAACCTCCGCCTCCTGGGTTCAAGCGATTATCCTGCCTCAGCCTCCTGAGTAGCTGGGACTACAAGTGTGCCTGGCTAATTTTTGTATTTTTAGTAGAGATGGGGTTTCACTGTGTTGGCCAGGCTGGTCTCTATCTCCTGACCTCGTGATCTGCCCGCCTCAGCCTCCCAAAGTGCTAGGATTTACAGCTGTGAGCTACCACGCCCTGGCTGTCTGTATTTATATGTGAATATTGTTAATTGAGTGCTTTCTATAGTTAGTATGTAAACATTTAGCATGTTATGTTATTTCATGTATTTCTTACAAGAACTCTATGTCTTCAGTGGACAGAATTAACGGTCCCAGTGATATCCATGCCTTAATTCACAAAACTTATGAATAGGTTATACTACATGTTAGGGGGAATTGAGGCTGCACATGCAATTAAAGCAGCTAATTGGCTCCTCTTGAGATGGAAGAATATTCCGGATTGTCTGGGTACCCGCCACAATTGTGAGAGCCCTTATAAGCAAAAGAGGAAGGCGAGAGAGTCAGTCAGAATGATGTGTGAGAAAGACTCGACTGGCCCTTGCTGGCTTTGAAGATAGAGGGGGGACAAAAGCCAAGGAATTCAGGCAGCCTCTAGAAGCAGGGAAAGGCAAAGAAATGGATTCTCCCCTAGCGTCTCCAGAAGAATTGTAGTCCTGCTGATGTGATTTTAGCCCGGTGAAATCAGTTTCAGAGTTCTCATTTCCAGAACTGTTAGATAATACGTTTTTATTGTTTTAAGCCACTAAGGCAGTGGCAATCTTTTACAGCAGCAATAGAAAATTAATACGTGTTCCAGTTTACACTTAAGGATAATAAGGCTTAGGTTTCATACTAAGGTTCACACAGATGTTAAGTAGCAGAGGCTCCTCGTAGCGTCATCTGTGTAAACAAACTCTACTCACAATAACAACAAAGCTAGCAGCATTCCGGGTTGCCCCTTACCTCCTGCCCTGAATTTCTTGCCCATTTGGCTACTTAAATGCTATTAATATATGGGAGGCAACATGTCACACATCTTCAAACCCTCCTCCACTGCTATCTTGTTGACTCTGAAATTCAGACTCAGACACTTCAAGTAGTTAAGCTTCTTGAGCTAGTTTGCTGCTTGTGGTTCTTTCTTCTTTGAAACTTTCAAGTCTTTTCCTTCTCTGGTCTCTTTGACTTCTGTCTCAGGATTCTTCACAGTTTGCTAACCTTAGGGGAGGAATGAATGTTCTCAAAAGCAGAAGAGCTGTTCCACTTTTCATTCTGGATGAGAATTATTTTAAAAACATCGTAGCTAACAAACTGTACAGTTTTACCACCTAAGTGAAATGGCATCTGGTTTAAGTACACACGTGACCCATTATTTTTATAAGTTGATTTCCTGAAGAGGCAGAAAAAAAGAAAAAAAAATTCTTATTTTAAAAAATTTTTAATGGAAGGCAAGAAGCTGTCCTTCACCGTTTGGTTTATGGTCCAGTTAACTTCCTTTGTTGGGATAAATTTGCTGCTACTCTATTTTCTTCACACTAATTAGGCTTATTCTTCTGAGGAAGAATGGGTTTAAAAATATGCTTTACATTTTGACTACTGGTTGACTTGAAAAAAAAAAATTCTGTGCTTTTCCAGTTCCAAAAATGTTTTAATTCACCAGACATTTCTAGGTATCTTTCATTTATTCCAACATATGAGTTGGAAAAAAAAAAGCATTCAAGATAAGACCAGAGACACATCAAGAAATTTAGAAACAAGATAGTACTCTTTTTTTTTTTTTTTTTTTTTTTCTGAGACGGAATCTCGCTCTGTCGCCCAGGCTGGAGTGCAGTGGCATGATTTCATTTCACTGCAAACTCTGCCTCCTGGGTTCACGCCATTCTCCTGCCTCAGTCTCCTGAATATCTGGGACTACAGTATATGTTAGTCACAGCCACGCCTGGCTAATTTTTTTGTATTTTTTTAGTAGAGACGGGCTTTCACCGTGTTGGCCAGAATGGTCTCGATCTCCTGACCTCGTGATCCACCCGCCTCGGCCTCTCAAAGTGCTGGGATTACAGATGTGAGCCACCGCGCCTGGCCAACAAGATAGTACTCTTAAGCGAATGTTTTTCTTCGCTCTTTTTCATTTTATGGCTTTACATTTACTGCAAATCTGAAAACACTGTGTCATCATTCCTAAGCGTTCAAAGGCATTTTCTATAATTTGAGAGTTTTTCAGTTCTTTGGTAGCCAAGGATTAAAGGTATATATTTGAAAAAGTGAATATTGTACCATTTAAAAGTTTTAAACCATTCAAATCCTAGGAATGCAGGTAAGAAAAAAAGGAGGCTTGTCAGTGACGAAGAAAAACAGGGAAGTGGGTTGTATAATGTATAAAGAAACCAAGTTTAAGAAAAAGAAAGAACTAAAATAAATAAGAATGAAAATTCCAAGAAGGAATAAAAGGTTGGAAAAAGGTTGAATGTTTGTGTCCATTTCTGTGTCTATATAATCAATGGTAGTCCCAATGGAATGTGCCATCATAAAATTCAGAAGTATTGAAAAATTTTTTTCCTCACCTTAATTTTTTAGGATAAAAGTCAAATTTTTAATCCCAAGGAGAAAAGATGGATGTTTTATTGTAAAGCAAACATTTAGTATTTTTTTCCTACTACTGTTATAACTATTTTGATGTACTTTTTGTCAAACCATTTTGAGTGGCGTTTAGAAATTAAGCTATGGGAACTTAAATGTGAGCTTGATGGTACCTGGGACTTCAGGCAGGAAACAGGAAATGGTGAAGTAAATTGCAATGCCTTGCAAATCACATCTCCACTAGATGTCAGGCTAGGTCTCCTCTGAGTCTCAGGCTACTGCTCTATCTGCCTATATCAGAGATTAGTCCTGTTATTAGTTCCATGTTACCAATTCTTCAGACAACTGAAGATGCTGGTCCTCCAGCATCTTTCACAGAACTGATCTCTGGTCTTCCTTCCAACATATACTGTGAACTAGATTTACTTGTCTGATAGGACGATTAAACTTTTTGATAACTTTAACTCTACACTCAAAAGCTGTCAGGGTCCTACTCTCCTTTAAAACTTAAATTACAATCTATTTTCCACAATCTGGCATTTAAATCTTTCATGATTAAGTTAAAATCTGTCTCTTGTGTTCTAGATCTCATTCTTCCATCTATGTAACTCTCCACTACAGCTAAAACACTTTGTTATTCCTTAAGCCTATCTGCCAATACTGATTAGAGGTACAGGAAGATTTCAAAGGTTAAACATTCAGATGGACACACTTGGCAAATATGTAAAGTTACAGCTTTCCATAAGGACACTGTTAGGGGTTCCCCTTCTGTGGAAGAAGTCCCCAGATGCCTAGGCTGCAGCCCACACAGCCAGCCCTCTTTGGCCACCTATATAGTAGCTCAGGTTCAAGGTAGTGAGAGTCACATAGGGCAGATGCTGAATTGCCCTGGCTTAAAACCCTCATAAACCATCGTTTTTAATAAAAATTCCAAAGGCACTGCTTCCAAGTTTCCTGTAAGAAATCTCTCAATTACTAGAGTTAAAGTACTCAGCGTAGCTCATTTCAGTGACTGCTCGTCAGGTATTCGTACATCATCTGTAGTGCTTTCTAGTCCAAATGCAAGTCATCAATCCAAGATCATCGTTATCATAAGCAATGTTGCCTAGCAACGCTGTTAACTGTATCTTAATCTGGCCTATAAGGAGCAGAGCTGGAGAGTTATCATGCTGACAGGAAAAATATTCCCTTAATTACACCATCATAATCTTCACCATATTGTCATGCCTTAGCTCATGTTTCCTGTGTTTGGGGTTCCCTTTGCTCTTCCTTTATTTGTTCTTATCATTTCAGTTCTTCAGAGTTTTCCTAAATTACTTTAATCGCCACAAAGACTCTCCTGGCTTTTCCAGTATGAAGAAATTATATATACTATTTTAATGTATTTGTATTTATTAATTATAATCACATTTTATATAATCACATTTATAAAATTTTTATGTAGTCACTATAGAGGCAGAAGTAGGATTATTGGATCATATGGTAATTCTATTGTTAATATTTTGAGGAACTTTCATACTGCTTTCCAAAATGACTATATTAATTTACATTCTCACCAACAGTATATCAGGGTTCCCTTTCCTCCACTTTCTCTCTAACACTTATCTTTCGTTTTTTTGATAGTAGCCATGTTAACAGGTGCGGAGTGGTATCTCACTGTGGATTTAATTTGTATTTCCCTGATGATTAGAGATATTGACCATTTTTTTTGTTGGCCATTCATAGGTCTTATTCTGAAAAATGTCTGTTCAGGCCCTTTGCCCATTTTTCAAGTTGGACTATGTGTTTGCTTGTTACTGAATTGTTTGAGTTCCCTATATATTTTGGATATTACCCCCTTATCATAGGTATAATTTGCAAATATATTCTCCATTCTGTGGGTTGTCTCTTCACTCTGTTGTTTCCTTTTCTGTACAGAAGCTTTGTAGAGTGATGTAATCTCATTTATCTACATTGACTTTTGTTCCCTGTGTATTTGAGAAAGCTGAGGCAGGAGGATCGCTTGAGCCCAGGAATTTGAGGTGAATTTCAGTGAGCTATGATCATGCTACTGCACTCCAGCCTGAGCAACAGCGCAAGGCCCTGTTTTTGTTGTTGTTGTTGTTGTTGTTGTTTTAGTTTTTTTTTTTTTTTGAGATGGAGTTTCGCTCTTGTTGCCCAGACTGGAGTGCAGTGGCGCGATCTTGGTTCACCGTAACCTCTGCCTCCCGGGTTCAAGAGATTCACCTGCCTCAGCCTCCCAGGTAGCTGGGATTACAGGCATGCGCCACCACACCCAGCTAATTTTGTGTTTTTAGTAGAGATGGGGTTTCTCCATGTTGATCAGGCTGGTCTCAAACTCCCAACCTCAGGTGATCTGCCCGCCTCGGCCTCCCAAAGTGCTAGGATTACAGATGTGAGCCACCACACCTGGCCAAGACCCTGTTTTTTTTAAAAAAGGATTAATTTGTGGAGAATTGACATATTTATAATATTGAGTCTTCCTACTCAATAACTGGTATCTTTACAATGCTCAGTCTTCCTACTTCTCAGGCTGAATGGCTCACACCTGTAATCCCAGCACTTTGGGAGGCTGAGATGGGAGGATCCCTGGAGGCCAGGAGTTTGAGACTAGCCTTGGCAACATAGTGAGACCCTGTTTCTACCAAAAAACAAATCCATAAGTAAATAAATCTTCCCCTTGAATTTATGTAAGTGTTATTGTATGCCACTAAATAAAATTTATTCCTGGGTATTTTATCTTTTTTCTATTATGAGTGATATCTTTTTCTAACTGTAAAGTCAGTATGTGAGAAATATTAAATTTAAATTTTTAAAAAACTTTTGAAATAATCATAATCTTACAGATGTTGTAAGTTCAGATTAAAGGAACTTATTTTTCTAGAGCAATTTGACATTCCATCATCCCCATATTTCAGTGTGTATTTTTAAAACAACATTGTTACATAATTACAATACAACTATCAAGATCAGGAAAGTTAACATTGATACATTACTGTAATCTAATCCTTGGACCCCATTCAAATTTGGTCAGTTGTTCTGATAATGTCCTTTCTAGTAAAACAATCCAATTCAAAATCTCATGTTTTTCTGGTCAATGTGTCTGTTTTATGCCAGCACCATACTGTTATGATAGCTTTGTATTTTGAAATCAGACAGTGTGATACTTTTAGCTTTGTTCTTTTTTCTTGAGATTGCTTTGACTCTTCAGGATCTTGCTGTCTTATCTCTTCAATTCTTTCAGTCTGGAATAGTTTCTCAGTTTTCCTTGACTTTCATGACCTTGATACTGGGAGACTACAAAGCAGTTATTTTGTAGAATATCTTTCAATTTGGTTTGTTTGATATTTCCTCATGATTAGATTTGAGGTAGACATCTTTGTCAGCAATATCACAGGAGTGATTTCATGTTCTCCTTCCATCTTATCAGGGGCCATATGATCTCAGTTTGTCCCACTCTTGATGATATTCACTTTAATAATGATTAAGGTGTTACATAGAGAGCTTTCCAGTTGTAAATGTGCTCTTTTCTCTTTTTAAATTAATATGTTTTGTGAAGATGTATTTTAAGGTGTATAAATATTCCATTTCTCATGAAATATTAAATTAAATAAATACATTCACAGTTCTTTATTTGGGTTAAAAAATAAAAATTAAATATAGGAACTCTGGGGTTTCTATTTTATTCAAAGAGTTTTAAGGAGTTATTTTTATTATATATTTTGATCACATTGTTCATAGTTTGGACAGTGGGAGCCACTTCAAGTTGGTTTGAGCATTTCTTTGCTTCTGACACAATGGGATTTTTCAAGCTTTTTCATACTTTCTTTGTCTGATCCCTGGAATCAGACATTTTCCCTAAGAGCCCTGTTTTGTTTTAATGAAAATTTAAGATCTGGGTGCTCTGTGCGTCATTGATCTTAGGATGCCATTACTCTCAGGCCCTCTCAGTGGACAGATCTAGGGAATACAAATTCACATTTATATTTGTTTGTAAATCAATTTATATATATATATATATATATATTAAAAATTGTGAGTTTACACTGATTTCTTTAATCCTAATGCAGCACCACAGGCTCATTCTTATCTTCTCCCTTTCTGTATTTCTAACTCCCATCTCTGAAGTGATAAAGCTTTCTCCTATTAGCTTTAACATAACACTTTTGAGTAGTTTCCTTGTTTGTAATCTATCTTCCATATTCACTGCCATCCATTCTGACATTTAGCTCTGGGACACTCCCTCTGTCTCACACCTCACAACTGTCCTCCTTACTCGGTTGTTCTGAGACTCTGCACAGTCCCACCTTAACGTGGATGCCCTCCACACCCTGGTCTTGGATGCTGTGATACCTTACCTTTCACCCTACCTACTCCTGGCGTAGATGTCTACCATCTGCTGCTGTCACATTGGTTTTAGGACTCACTGTTCGAGGAAAAGGGCAAGCTATTGAATTAGTTACTTCTGGAATAAGCCACTTTGGCAAGTACTCTAATGGGTTTCTGGTCTATGTACTTTTTTTAAATCTATATAATTACAATAATAGCAAAAACTGATTCGTATCTTTCTTTCTAATTTCTAAATCTTGTGCATTTCTTTTATTAAATTGTGTCCTTTGGTACTTTCAGAAATTTGTAGCACTAGTATATATCTTTATCTCGTTCCTGAATTTATTGCTATTGCCTCTGGTGTTTCAACATTAAACATGATTCTGTCTTTTGGTTTGATCTACTTACCAGCTTAAAAAAAATAAAATTTTTTCAATTTAAGCTGCTAAGAACTATGTTGAATTTTACTGAATACTTTTTCTGTATTTAGGGAGATTATAATTTTAAAAATTTCAACTTATTTTGGAAAATTATATTGCTATATTCTCTAATTGAATTTTCTTTGGTTACTTGGATAAATCTTACTTTGTTGTATGATCTTTGTTAATATGTTGCCGGGCACTATACCCTCATATATATTTTTGGAAAATATTCATGTGTATTTGTGAGATTAATCTCTGGTTTCCTTTTTCATGTTTTGTCATATTTGCATCTAATTGTTTTGCTTGCTTCATCAAATAAATTTGAAAGCTTTTCTATGTTTCAATATTTAACAAGCATATGTATTGTCTCTTCCATGAAGATTTGATGGAATCCACTGTGATAATGCCTTGTTTGATACCTGTGTGTGTGTTTGTGTGTGTGTGTGTGTGTGTGTGTTTGTGGTGGAGGAAAACTGCTTTGAGATTATTCCCCATTTTTTTCAAGGCAATTAATTTACTTAGGCTTTTCTCTTTTTTCTAATGTCAAATATAAGTAATATACATTTTCCTTAAAAAATCATTTTAGTTTAGTTTCAGTTTTTTTGACCTTACATCTTTGTGTAAAACCTTCTTTTCCGATTTCTTTTTAATGATATATACTGTTAGTTAGTTCCCAATTTTCTTTTTTTTTTTTATTATACTTTAAGTTTTAGGGTACATGTGCACATTGTGCAGGTTAGTTACATATGTATACATGTGCCATGCTGGTGCGCTGCACCCACTAACTCGTCATCTAGCATTAGGTATATCACCCAATGCTATCCCTCCCCCCTCCCCCCTCCCCACCACAGTCCCCAGAGTGTGATATTCCCCTTCCTGTGTCCGTGTGATCTCATTGTTCAATTCTCACCTATGACTGAGAATATGCGGTGTTTGGTTTTTTGTTCTTGCGATAGTTTACTGAGAATAATGGTTTCCAGTTTCATCCATGTCCCTACAAAGGACATGAACTCATCATTTTTTATGGCTGCATAGTATTCCATGGTGTATATGTGCCACATTTTCTTAATCCAGTCTATCATTGTTGGGCATTTGGGTTGGTTCCAAGTCTTTGCTATTGTGAATAATGCCGCAATAAACATACGTGTGCATGTGTCTTTATAGCAGCATGATTTATAGTCCTTTGGGTATATACCCAGTAATGGGATGGCTGGGTCAAATGGTATTTCTAGTTCTAGATCCCTGAGGAATCGCCACACTGACTTCCACAATGGCCCAATTTTCTTATGTTGAGTACTTATGCTATTCTTTTTGTTTAGATAGGCCTGTGGTTTACTTTTTCCTTTCCAAAGAACCAGCTCTTGATTTTTACTTTTCTATATTTTTTCTGTTTTATAAATTTATTCATTGCTTTTCTTTGTTTTCTCCTTTCCATTTTTCTTATGTATTTTAATTTTCTTACACTACTTGAGTTAAAAGCTAATTTTTTATTTTATTCTATCTTCTTGTAATATCAGTCATTTTTTTCTTCAGAGAAATACATATTTTAACTATATTCCATAGGTTCATGAAAGGCTTCACTATTTTTACTTTATATTTTATAGTTTTAGTTTTAATATCCTCTTTTCATTTAAGAATAAAATTTGGTACATGATTAATATATGTAAAATCTACATCCTTAGTGATTCATTTCCTACTTGATTTTTGTTTGACAACAAAGGGAAGTTATTGGGGTTTATTTTGCCTCCATTTATACCTGCAATTTTTGCTTTATGAATTTTGATGGTATATAATCTGGGAACAAAAATGTTTAATAGTTTGATTCTATACCTAAACCAAATGTATATTTCTTGATTTATCAACTTTAGACAATGCATATTTATAACCTAGTATGAAATGAGAAAAATTTCCCTCTTCACATGTTGATTTTGTTGCAACAAATATTTAAATCTTTGGTCAGTTATATTCATATCTTTATTATTAAATATTATTTTTAATATTTCTTAAACTGTAACTATTAATTATCTACTTTGTAAGGGAATATGTACAGATATATATTACATTTTCTCCTCTGCTGAAACTTCACATTTGTTACTCATTATTTATACTATCTCCATTATAACCTATGAATAAGTTATTTATGTTAATGTTTACAAAATTTGCCTATACTTTATTAGTACATTTTGCATCCTATTTAAGTCTTAGTTGTATGGGTATGTGATTTCTTCACCCAGTGCTTACTAGGCTAAATTTGATATCTAAATAATATCTCTGAGGTTTCATATTTATTAGTTGGGGAATAAAATTCATGAGTCACATTTTTTTCTTCCCTGAGGTTGCCCTACTCTTTGCCAGGACATTGCTGTGGCGAAGTCTGTGACCAAAGTTTTTCACACTTGGAGAAGGCTTCCTCTTTTGGCTTGCTGCTAAAATAATTCTTTCTTTATCTTTGAAATATGGTAACAATTAGTTGCTAATCGAGTAACACCTAGAACATCTAATCTTTTTGTAAATCATGTATCATGATTTCTTTTTGCCTTTCTGGGTCATCGTATTATATTTAATTCTCCAGATTCAAGTGTTTATGTAAGAAAAGTATTACTGCATTATATCTTTGAGCATTTTTTGTCTACTCTTATTTCTGTTTGCTTACTCAGAAATCATTTTTACATATAGTATCTGCTCCCTATTTTCATTTGTTATTTTCTCCTTTCTTTATATATTTCCTATTTATTTGAATGTGTTAGCCTCTGTGTCTATGGCTATATTTTCTTAAATCTTTGTCATTTTTGCAGTTTCCCATGTGGATTTTATTTCTGTCATTATTTTATCTTCCTCTTATTTCCTGAATATTGCCTGCTTGTAATTTCTTTCTGTTTTCCTATTTATGGTTAATGCCGTGTAATTTTGTTTTTCTTTCATGAAAGCTGTGTCTGTGTGTGTGTGTGTGTGTGTGTGTGTGTGAGAGAGAGAGAGAGAGAGAGAGATGGAGAAGCACAGATTTTTGCTTATTTCCTGGCATAATTATTATTCTAGTGCATACTGCATACTATTTGATTTTTATTTGCTATTATAAATTAATCATTTCTACCTTTTCCCTTAGAGCATATTGTGCTTAGGTTCCAGGATTATTAAATAGTGGTTATTTTTTGAAGATAGATTACTTGTTAGAAAATAAATGGTGGTAGAGAGTGCACTAGTTAAGCAGACAGATTGAATTTTCTTGTATGTTAATGTTGAACACTTTTCATCAACTTTGTTCTGTTCTCTTCCCTAAACAATATGCTCCTAATTTGTGCTGTCATCATTTAAATTCCAAAGGTTCTGTGTAGTTATTTGGCCATGATCTATTTCTTTTCAGTGACTGAGATCAGCTGCTTCTATGTTGATTGCCACTTAACATTGTCCTCTGTATTATCACAACTTTATTCTGAAAAAAAAATGAGTGTTATGTGGAACCGTTGTTTAACCCCGCCTTTCATGAATGTCACTGGTTCAAGGATATCCCCTTAGTCTGTCCATGTCTGAACATCTTCCCATTTCAAGTAAGGTTTAGTGGCTGCATCCTTCAGAGCTGTATCAGCTTCCCCTGGAGAACTCTTCCTATTTCCTCAAACAAGACCAGTATGCATTTTCTCTTGTACCTCTTTTACAGTTTATTGATGTTTCACTATTTGGTTGATATTATTCAGAATTCATAGTTAGAAAATATGGTTAATCCTCAGTTTTACTGAAGATCAGGCTCCTTCCTCCAACTTTTATTTTTTACTCTTTATGTTATTTAGTGGGCTGTTTGTCATGATGAATAGATTTTTAATGCCAAAAAAATGACATTGACTTGATGTCCAATCTCATGTAGATGGGAGATAAAATAATTAAAATATGATCTTCTGCAAGAAGCAGGGTGTTTTTAGATTTTTGAAAGTATTCCTTTAATAACATTTTTACTTCCACTTATCTGTCTTTGTTATTTTTTCTTGATTTGATTTTCATTGCATACAACTGATTCTCACCTGACAAATTAGAGTCACATTATTATTATTTATTCATTATAATTTACTAAATATTATTTAAATCCAATCATTATGATAAGTTCTAGTGTTTTGGTTCAAGATGAATAGAAAATGGACCCTGTTCTAAGGGGAGCATCATAAATCTGAAGAAATATAGATATAAATTAAAAAGTCATAAAGAAAGATATTATTTGCTTTAGTGCAACTATTCTTGTGGTGCTATAAGAGCACAATGGAAAAGACATTTACCTTTTTCTATGGAAGACGAGTTTCAAAAAGTGTCACTGGTTAATTTCTGAGGTGGATCTAAAAGTATGGATGAGTTTTTTAAGTTGAGTAATGATCCAAAGAGAATATAATATCAAAAAGACAAGATATGTTCATGGAGCACCCAGAACATGCATTGTTGAAAGATGGCGAGAATGAGGGCAGGTGCTGTGGCTCATGTCTGTAATTCCAGCACTTTGGGAGGCCAAGGCGGGTGGATCACGAGGTCAGGAGATCGAGACCATCCTGGATAACATGGTGAAACCCTCTCTCTATTAAAAATACAAAAAAATTAGCTGGACATGGTGGCGGGCGCCTGTAGTCCCAGCTGCTCGGGAGGCTGAGGCAGGAGAATGACGTTAACCCAGAGGCGGAGGTTGCAGTGAGCCGAGATTGTGCCACTGCACTCCAGCCTGGGCGACAGAGCGAGAGTCCGTCAAAGAAAAAAAGAAAAAAAGAAAGACGAAGAAAATGGGGGAGGAACTTAGAGGGTAGTGTTCAATGAGGTCACAGAAGTTAATTTAGGTACAATTATAAAAAGCATGTATTACATACAAAGGGATTTAAAGCAAGAAAGTTTAACAATCACATTAGAATTTTAGAAAATACTGTGAGAGTAGACTGGAGGATGTGTTGGGGAGGAAGAAGCTGAAGTCAGGGACATTAGTTAGGCGATTATTGTAGTATTACAGATAAGATTCAAAGAGAACCTGAAATAAGATATTGAGCTGTGGCAAGCATATGAATAATACTTCACAATGTACATGTCACACAGCCCTACTTAGTGACTTCTGATTAACGACAATCCTTATTGTCATTGGGATTACAGGAGACACACAGTCAGTCTTTTGTATCTGAGGTTTCCCTGTGCAGACTCAACCAACTTGGGATCGAACATATTAGAAAAAATAAAAAAAAACGTAATACTACAATAAAAATAACATAAAATACAAAACAATACAGTATAACACTATTTAAATAGGATTTATATTGTATTAGGTATTAAAAGTGATCTAGAGAAGATTTATACTATATGGGAAGATGTGCATAGGTTATCTGAAAATTTTATGCCATTTTATATGAAAGACTTGAGCATCTATGGATTTTTGTACTGGAGGGGTGAAAGAGGTGTCCTAGAACCAACACCCCATGGATATTGATGGACAACTGTATTTTGAAAATATTTAGGATATATTTCAAAAGAGATGGAATTGACAGTCTTTATAACACTTTGGTCCTGAAGAGGAAAGGGTAGAATAAGATCTCAAGATTGGTTATAGATACAACAACAAAAAGAGAAAACTTCAGGCCAATAACCTTTATGAACAGCAATGAAAAAATCCTCAACAAAATACCGGCAAACCCAATCCAGCAGCACATCAAAAGCTTATCCACCATGATCAAGGAGGCTTCATCTCTGGGATGCAAGGTTGGTTCAACATATGCAAATCAAGAAATATGATTCATCACATAAACAGAACTAAAGACAAAAACCACATGATTATCTCAATAGATGCAGAAAAAGGCTTTTGATAAAATTCAACATCCCTTCATGTTAAAAACTCTCAATAAACTAGATGTTGAAGGAACATACCTCAAGATGATAAGAACCCTATATGAAAAACCCACAGCCAACATCATACTGAATGGGCAAGAGCTGGCAGCATTCCTCTTGAATACCAGCACAAGACAAGGATGCCATCTCTCACCACTCCTATTCAACACAGTATTGGAAGTTCTGGTCAGGACAATCAGGCAAGAGAAGGAAATAAAGGGTATTCAAATAGTAAGAGAGGAAGTAAAACTATCCCTGTTTGCAGATGACATGATTCTATATCTAGAAAACCCTGTTGTCTCAATCCCAAAGCTTCTCAAGCTTATAAGCAAAGTCTCAGGATACAGAATCAATGTGCAAAAATTGCTAGCATTCCTATACACCAACAACAGGCAAGCAGAGAGCCAAATCATGAGCGAATTCCCATTCACAATTGCCACAGAAAGAATAAAATACCTAGGAATACAGCTAACAAGGGAGGTAAAAGATCTCTACAAGGAGAACTATAAACAACTGCTCAAATAAATCAGAAATGACACAAACAAATGGAAAACCATTCCATGCTCATAGATAGGACAGATAAATATCATTAAAATGGCCATCTGCCCAAAGCAATTTATAGATTCAATGCTATTGCCATTAAACTGCCATTCGCATTCTTCACAAAATTAGAAAAAACTATTTTAAAATTCATATAGAATCAAAAAAGAGCCTCAATAGCCAGGCAATCTTAAGCAAAAAGAAAAAAGCTGGAGCCATCACTCTACATGACTTCAAACTATAATGCAGGGCTACAGTAACCAAAACAGCATGGTACCAGTACAAGAACAGACACATAGACCAATGGAACAGAGTAGTGAACCCCAAAATAAGTCCACACATCTATAACTATCTGATCTTCAACAAGCCTGACAAAAATAGGTAATGGGAAAAAGATTCCCTATTCAATAAATGGTACTGGGAAAACTGGCTAGCTATAAGCAGAAAATTGAAAGTGGACCCCTTTTTTACACTATATTCAGTAATTAACTTAATATGGATTAAAGATTTAAATGTAAAACTCCAAACTATAAAAACCCTGTAAGACAACCTAGGCAATACCATTCAGAGGCATGGGCAAAGATTTCATGATGAAGATGCCAAAAGCAATTGCAACAAAAGCAAAATTGACAAATGAGATCTAATTAAACTAGAGTTTCTTCACAGCAAAAGAAACTGTCAGCAGAGTAAACACACAGCCTACAGAATGGGAGAAAAATTTTGCAAACTATGCATCTGACAAAGGTCTAATATCTAGCATCTATAAAGAACTTAAACAAATTTACAAGAAAAAAACAACCGCATTAAAAAGTGGGCAAAGGACATGAATAGACATTTCTCAAAAGAAGACATAAATGTGGCCAACAATCATATGGAAAAAAGCTCAACATCACTGGTCATTAGAGAAATGCAAATCAAACCACTGAGACACCATCTCACACCAGTCAGAATAGCTGTTATTAAAAAGTAAAAAAATAACAGATGCTGGTGAGGTTGTAGAGAAAAAAGAACACTTACACCCTGTTGGTGGGACTGTAAATCAGTTCAACCATTGTGGAAGACAGTGTGGCAATTCCTCAAAGACCTAAAGACAGAAATACCACTGAACCCAGCAATCCCATTATTTGGGTATATACCCAGATGAATATAAATCATTGTATTATAAAGACACATGCACATATATGTTCACTGCAGCACCATTCACAATAGCAAAGACGTGGACTCAACCTAAATGCCCATCAGTGGTAGACTGGGTAAAGAAAATGTGGTACATAAATACCATGGAATACTATGCAGCCATAAAAAAGAATAAGATTATGTCCTTCACAGGGACATGGATAGAGTTCGAGGCCATCATCCTTATCAAACAAACTCAGGAACAGAATACCAAATACCACGTGTTCTCACTTGTAAGTGGGAGCTAAGAGATGAGAACACATGGACACATAGAGGGGAACAACATACACTGAGACTTACTGGAGGGTGGAAGGTGGGAGGAAGGATAGGATCAGAAAAAATAACTAATGGATACTAGGCTTAATATCTGGGTGATGAAATAATGCATATAACAAACCACCATGATACCCGTTTACCTATATAACAAACCTGCACACCCTGCATGTTCCCTGGAACTTAAAAGTTAAAAAAAAATAGATTGGTGACAAAGTTATTATAAGTGGTAGGGATTTTCTTAATCCAGACAAAATTCAGGAGAGGATCATGTTTTATATGGCAAAATAAACATGGGAGAAATTTTGAGTGAAGTTTTGGTTATCTTGAGTTTGCTTTTCCTGGGCAACATTCACGTGAATATTAGTGGAGCACTGGTTAGAGATCTGGGCTGGAGAGTTTGATTTGAGAATCTTAAGATCAACGTGATCATTGAAGACATGAATGCAGATAAGATTATGCAAAAAGAGGATCTAAGCTGAGAAGAGAAGACAAGGGTAATGAGAATGGATTCTTGGCCAACATCAATGCTTAACGGAAGAAGATAGCATTCAATGGAGCAGTCTAATAATGGGAAAGTAAGAAAGGAGAGAATGGTGTCACAAAAACCTAGTAAGAAGAAACTTCAGTGTCAAACATCACACAGGGCATAGTAAGATGAAGACTGAAAGGAGGTTATTTGACTAGAATCTAAAAGGTCTCTGATGATCTTAATGAAAAAAATTTCAAAAAATATGAAGAAGATTAATTATAGTAGATGGAAGAGTAAATTTGGGTTGGGGAAATAGAAAAGATAAACGTAGATTATTTTTTCCAAAAATGCTGGGTATAAAGAGAAGTTATTTTGATAATTTGTTGTAAAACATTGCCCCTTTCCCTTTCGTGTGTCCCCACCACTCCCCCACTGCCCCCATTTTCTCTTCTCAGGTAATACAGTTCTATTTTAACATCTTAACCCACCCAGTCAATAAACAGGGACAATCTAGGCCCACTTGGGAATTGTCTCTGTCAGTGTGCCAGCATTTATTAATAGAAGACTTTGACTGGGCATTATTCTTTTGCCTCTGAAGGTTTATTTAGTCACCCTTTTTGGGTGCCTTATGTCTATCTACTATTATATTATTTAAAGAAAAATTACCTTTGAGATTTTAGAAAACAAAAACTAGTTGAAAAATGGGTAGATACACTATGAACCATTAACATAGGTATGTTTAGTGACCTCACTAGATAGGTTTAGACTTATTTTAAAACATACTCCTCCCTGTAATTAAATCACTGATCCAAGTATATAGGAAGACTTAGTCATGCTTATTGTCTCTGAAGGATCCTTTTCTTTATTTTCTCCCATCCATCTTCTTGTTCAGTACTTCAGTCCTATGCTAGAATTCACCTTCTGCTTATTATTGTATACGGGTTGCTATTCTTACTACAAAAGTTTGTTGCCAGTATTTCTGTTGCTATGGCTGCTGAACTGCTTCTTTGTGCTCCAAAAATCATATTAAGCAAGGTTCCATTTATCATTGGATTAATTATTAGAGTATGTACTTCAACTACTTTGAAGCCATTTTATGCTGTGTTTTCCAGCTAACTCTGCTCTGACATTTCCGCAGGATCATTGTGATATTTTTTTCTAGGGCTATGCTGTCCATCTCTTTCTTGCCTCCTAGCCACTCAGATAAGCCTGGTCTCTGAGTAAATTGTGGCTATGTATTTACAGAATTTCTAAGCCTTCACTTATTCTATTGCTTCCTCTTAGCTTTTTGCAAAGGGTATTTATATACCTCTTAAAGGAAAGCTTGTTGGGGAAAAATAGTTTAGTTACATTTAACACAAAAAACATTTCTAACTTCCATCACATGCATACTTAATTTACTATATGCACACGTATGAAGATATATCTACCTTAAATAATCATTAACACATATAAATGATCATCAATATAACATTCAAACAAAACATTGGAATTTAGTTCTTCTATTCCAATAATATACAGTGGGCCTTATATCAATAAAGATAATCGGTTTTTTCATTTCTCAATGGGTTCCTAGTTAAAGATTAATTTTCTAACCCCTTTCCAGCCCTCTTTCAAATATACTCTAGTCTAAACCCTTGATTTTAACCGTGTTATAGGGTTAAGTCTTTTCTGCTTCTGTCAAAAGCCAGGCTAAGGCAAATTCATCAGGAAAAACAAGACTGGAAAACAAATGTAAACTTTATACTCTTTGAACCTCTTTAAACTTTATCCCTGTATTAAATTTGATCACAAGAAAAGCTCAACATCTGGTCTTTACAAAGTTACAATTTCATGTTGAAACCTTTGGCTTTTTTTCTTTTTAATGAAACTGCTTTCAAAGGCAAGATCCATTATGTTGCTCAACACCCTCCACAGAAAGAGCCTTGCAACAAATACCTCTCAGAACTGAGGATCAGCAAAGAGATGTTTTGATGAATTAAAGTGTTCTTCTGCTAGGCTGTGAGTGCTATCCAGCCCATTCTATTTTGGAGTTTACTTGGCTGTTCCAAGCCTACTATGAAGCCTTGACCTCTACTGCTATAGCTTTTCTCAGGCAATGTTAATGTTAGATAAAAAGCAAAGTAGTAGTTTAATCCTTCTATTCTTTGCTAGCAATTCTTACTTATTTTCTCTGTTCTATAAGTCTTATTTTTTTGTCAGCTGCTTTAAATGAAGAATAAAGAATATTTACTTTTTTAAAGCCTCCCTTTTTTGGTCAGAATTCCTTAAACCTTGACCTTTTTCCAAATCTCTGTGGCACCATCTCCCTTTCCTGTCCATATCATTCATCAGAGCTATTACTGACACTCTTCTTGAACACCATTAGAAAAACAGGCTAAATGAATACTTCATAGAAGTTCCTTCCTAATCTATGTATATAAAAATCTATGATTAAGATTTTATGTCTCAGAAATATTAGTAGACTAAAAGGTAGTTTAGATATATGTAAGCTGACAGCTTGGTTCATTTAAAATAAATTATTCCATATGATGCTAACACACAATTTGGTAACTTTTTTGTTTCTTAAGGCTTACCTGAGCAATGTGGGTAAGAAAATGCCTAAATAATGTAATCAGTATTTCCAAGTTTATTATGATATGATTTATATGATATGATATGGATATATATGATATGATATGGATAACAATCAGTTGTCTGCTTAAATTTCCCTTATTTCAATTTCTTATTTAGAAAAGCAGTATTTGTTATTGGTGATTAATAACCAATTTGTTATTGGTGATTAATCTAAAGGATCACACAATTTTTATACCAAGTCAAATTTAATGATTCAGAAAACTAGAAGTAAAAACAGATAAATTTGGATGTCAAATTCCAATTCTTCTTAATTAGAATGTGGTCAATGAATGCACTTTTTAACGTTTGAGAAATACATTAAACCACTGATTTTCTCAATAACTTTTCACTAAAGAAAGGAGTAATATGCCTAAGTGAGTATTTATTATTTTTTTTTACAACAGTTCTAATAGCACTCATTCTTCTGCAGTAAGCAGAAGCCCATCACTGTAAAGATGCTATAATATGCAATGCTCTATCTTCCTTTCCATCTAATTTGAAGGATGTCTGCCCATTCTGGCACTGAAGAAGAATGACAATTAGTTTGCTTTTTGGCTATGATTACTATCTTTCTGCTCTTAAAGACTCCTTTATGATTTGCTTACATTTGATCTTTAGAAGGAATTGCAAACTGAATCCAGACACTAGAAGGTGCTCTGAAGAGGGGGAACAAAAGATGGGGACCTGCATAGGATTGAATAGGCCGACATAAGTAGGATTGAATCGAAGGGCAAGAGTGAAAGTGAGAGACCAAATTAAGAAAACTCTTACTCGAATTGTCATGTCTGAAGTTCTGGAACCAGTTCATCTTGTAACAGTGTTGGATAGGGATTCTGCATGGCTTGCTTTAAGAGAAGTGACATTATATGAACATAGACAAACTTCAGCATTTACTGGAAATAAAAAAAAAAATGCCAGACCAGATTTGACATCAATAAAAAACATTAAATTCTTTCCTCACTTTAATCACCCTATGCAGTTCTACTTGTATATTAAACAAAGACTGTTAATACCTCACTTCCATAGTCACTGAATTCTTTCACTATGATGAATGTTTGCAATTAAACTCTATTTACACACTTGCTTAATAAGATTATGGAAAATTACTCAAATTTTTAATTGATTTTTTTTCAGACTTGAAAAAGTCTAAGCACATTAATTATGGCCAGTTGAATGCATTATGCCACATTAGAGGACAACACAGGTAAGCTATTCATGCATTTCTTTTTCTGTCATTCAAATGAATATGAGTATTTTTGTTTTAGGGATAAAGTATAGTAATAAACCATTGCTGGCTCTCAGAGGTACCTGATTTATCACACAGATAAAAACAGTTGAAAACCTGGGGGTTATTTCTTCAGATTGAAGGGGCAGAATATATATGTCACATCTTAAGGAAACAATTTAGTGTGAAACAAACGTAACTCATTCCTAGCTGGCCCTTTGTAGTACTTAAAAAGCAGTCATAAGGGGAAAAAGCCTTAAGTGGTTGAAAACACACATACTGAGTGAAATAAGTACCTGAGCAGTGAATAGGGAATGCCTCGTTGAAATATACTGGAACCAGAGAACTAGGAAATATCACTGTTCAAAGCTCAGGATTCCTAAGATGTGTAATACTTGAAGATTTAATTTTAAGAGATCTATTTCCTTGACAACTCCTTTCTCCAAGTTGCGTTTTTTGAATTATAAAACTGGTTATTTCCTTCCATATGCATCAGTGTCCATCCACCCTCTTCTTCCTTCACTCATCCTTCATGGGACTGTTGAGGAAGGCCTTAGGTTTACAGAGTTTTCTCTCTCTGCTTTAAAACATCTCCAAGTCACATCCTTGTACTTTGCAATCCATTTCAAATTATTTTTATATTGTTGTCTATTTTCTCATTTCTTCTGTCTCAGAGAGAGAGAAGAAGGCATGCAACTTTGATATTGCTTGGATTTCTGTCAAGAGGGATCATTTTCCCCTGTGCATTGCTGCCTCCTCCTTGCTCCCAGTGCCTTTCGACATGGAGTAAAGAATGAAGTCCACACACTCCCGAGACCTATTGCCTGATGTGAATCCTGTCTCAGCCACTTACCCTCTGTGTGACTTTAGACTGCTTACTACATTTCTCTGCCTTGGTTTTTTCATTGGTAAAATGGAGATAACAGTACTCACTTCAAAGGGTTACTAGGATAATTAAATGAGCCTAATATATGTGAATAGTGTCTTGGCACATAGTAAGGGTTCCAGAAGTGTTAGTTATTTTTATTATTGTTGTTATGCAGAAAAGCTCATCCAATATTTTAAGTGTCTTGAAAAATTTTAACATCCAAGCTTTGAATCTATCTTATATGTTGGTCCCTTTTCTAATGCATGAGATGCTAATCAGGGCTTTGAATGTCCTTTTTGCTTTCATTTTCCTTTTGCTTTCTGGCCCAGACTCATTTCATTTTTCAAAATACTTCTAGATTTTTTTCTCTTTGGGGGGTCATAATAAGAGAGCTTGAATCATCTAGAGCTAGTTCTCTCAAAGTATCCCCTCTAAATAAATGTGATCAGCCTTCCTCTTCCTGGATTGAATCATTCCTCTTGGGCAGTGTCTTCTTGTTAGACAATTATCTCATTCAGGTCCAATCTGGCTGTACTGCCTGACTCCCTCTAGTAAGTCTTATGTTTACTATGTCTTTTGTTAGAAACCCAAATCCTGAAATTGTTGGATGTGTTCTTTTGGAGCACTGGTACACACCAGGGGCCTGGGGGAACAGGTTTTAAGGTATGTGTATATAGGTTTTGCATCATTCTGTTAGAAATAGAATATATAGTTACAAATACAAAATCAGATATGAAGATAAATATTTATTTGGAATGAGGATAAAATTACAACAAATTAATAAAAGCTTGGAAGTTCAGGTCCTTTTTCTCCCTTGACATTTCTTTAGACAATTTACCAGAAATACATTCACAGGAATTATTTAAAAACTTCAGAATTCAAATGATGTCAACAAATTGAGAGGCAATTTAGGAAAAATGTATTTCTCCATATTATTAGTTCTTTACGTATTATAGATGAAAAGTGACCAATAAATTACACTTTTCCCCATAATAAAAGTAGAAAGGCTGAGAATTGAATGATTCAAGGTTTTAAATTTTTGTACATAGAACTCACAAAGGGCATTAGTTTTGATTCTAAAAAAGTTTCTTCTGTTAGAATAAAGGCAGTAGGTTGGTATATTATCCTGGGATTTTTTATTGAAGATAAAATAAAAAATTAATAACAAAGGGGGGATGATATCACTTTGGATTTCTAAATTTTCGAGTGCAAATTTTTCATCCTAGTAGACTACAAGCTCCATGAAGGCAGATTTATTTTATTTATTTTACTGCTTCCTACTCCTTGACATTTGGCATAGAGTTCAATGTTTTGCACTGGATTTTATTTTGATGTTCAGTAGAAATAAATATCTTCTGATGATTCAAAAAAATGTACAAGAGTTTTCTGTGTTGATTATAAATAAGTTAGGATAGATATGGATTTATAGTGTTTTTTTAGTATTGTCTGGAGAGCGGATTATTTTTAAATATTTTAATCGGGAAGTCTTAATTATATACATTTTTGTGATAAAATATGTTTTTGTATATGTATACAATGTGGAATAATTAAATCAATATGATTAACATATCCATCACTTCTCTTACTTTTTTGTGATGAGACATTTGAAATTTGCTCTTCTGGCTATTATATAAACAATACATTATTATTAACTTTAGTCACCCTGTTGTGCAATAGATCTTAAAATCTTTTTACTCCTGTTTAATTGAATCTTTATACCCTTTCGTCAACATCTCCACATTCCTCCCCAGCAACCTGGCTCCTAGTAACCACCATTCTACTCTCTGCTTCCACGACTTTCATGTTTTCAGATTCCACCTCTATGTGAGATCATATGGTATATGTCTTTCGGTGCCTGCTCTATCTTACTTAGCATAATGTCCTTGATGTTATTCATGTTGTTGCAGAAGAATTTTCTTCTTTTTAAGACTGAACAGTATTCCACTGTGCGTAAGTACCACATTTTTTTTAGCCGTTTATTCACTGATGGACATTTAGGTTGATTTCACATTTTGGCTATTGTGAACAGTGCTGCCATAAACATGGGAATGCAGATATCTCTTCGACATATTGATTTCAGTTTCTTTGGATACATACCCAGAAGTGAGATTCCTGCATCATATGTTAATTCTATTTTTAGTCTTTCTGAGGAAATTCCATACTGTTTTCCATAATGGCTGTACTATTTTACATTCCCACTAACAGTGTACCTGTACGAGGGTTCCTTTCAGTTCAGGTCCTCATCAGCACTTACCTTTCGTTTTGATAACAGCCATTCTAACAGATATGAGGTAATATCTCACTGTGGCCTTAGTTTTCATTTCCCCATTGATTAGTGCTATCAAGCATTGTTATTTTTTTTTTCATGAACACATTGGCTATACATATGTCTTCTTTGGTAAAGTAGGTGTTCAAAAACTCTGTCCATTTTTAATTGTTTTTTTTCCCTTGCTACTGAGTTGTTTGAGTTCCTTGTATATTTAGATATTAATTCCTTATTTGATATATAGTTTGCAAATATTTTCTCCCATTCTGTAGGTTGTTTCTTCACTTCGTTGATTGTTTCCTTGGTTGTGCAGAAGCTTTTAGTTTGATGTAATCTCATTTGATTGTTTTTGCTTTTGTTGCCTGTGCTTTCAGGTCATACTCAAAAAAATCTTTGCTTAGACCAATGTCATGGAGCTTTTCCCCTATGTTTTATCCTAGCAGTTCTATGTTTAAGTTTTAGATCTTTTGTATTTAATCATTTTGAGTTTATTTTTGTATATGGTGAGAGATAAGGGTCTAATTTCATTCTTCTGCTGTGGATATCCAGTTTTTTAAAGCACCACTTATTAGAGAGAGTGTCCTTTTTCCATTGTGTGTTCTTGGCAATTTTGTCAAAAATCAATTTATTATAACTGTGTGGGTTTATTTCTGGGTTTTCTATCCTGTTCCATTGATCAATATGTCTGTTTTTATACCAGCATCATACTCTTTGATTATACTAGTTGTATAATATATTTTGAATTCAGGGAGTGAGATGCCTTTGGCTTTGCTCTTTTTGCTCGAGACTCTTTTGGCTGTTTGGGGTCTTCAGTAGTTCCATGCAAATTTCCAAATTGTTTTTTCTATTTTTGTGAAGATGACATTGGAATTGTGATACAGTTTGCCTTGAATCTGTAGATCACTTTTGGTAGTATGGACATTTTAACAATATTAATTCTTCTAATCAGTGAACATGGATATCCTTCTATTTGTGTTTTCAATTTCTTTCATTAGTGTTTCAGTATACAGATCTTTAAACTTTTTTGGTTAAGTTCACACCTAAGTAGTCTATTTTTGTTGTTGCTATAGTAAATAGAATTATTTTTCTAGGATTTTTTGGGGTGGTTTGTATATAGAAGCATGACTAATTTTTGTACGTTGATTTTGTATATCCTGCAACTTTACTGAATTTATTTATTCTAATAGCTTTTGGTGGAGTCTCTAGGCTTTTATACTTATAAGATCCATATTGTCTGCAAATAGAGAGTTTCCCTGCTTCCTTCCCTATTGGGCTGTATTTTTTTTCTTTGTTTTGCCTAATTGCTCTGGCTAAAACTTTCAATACTGTGTTGAAAAGAAGTAGTGAAAGTGGGCATACTTGTCTTGTTCTTGATCTTAGATGAAAAATTTTCAACTTTTCACCTTTGAGTATAGTGTTAACTGTAGGCTTATCATATATGGCCTTTATTGTGTTCAGGTATATTCCTTCTGTTGAGGGTTTTTATTATTAACAAAGGTCAAATACTTATAAAAACTATAACCCATGAACAGTTGAATACTTATAAAAACTATCACCTGTGAACAGCTTTTAGCCCAAAGTCCATTTATAAATTAATTGTCAAGCATTCAGAATTTTCCAAAGACACAATATGATAGAATCATAGAATTGTAGAACAGGAAGTCAACTCAATCATCTAGTGGAAACTCTTTATCCTAAATATGATTGTTAATCATCGTTATTTAAAACAAAAGAACTAACTGACAAAGTCATAGAGTACCCAATTTTCCCTCATTTGCTCAAAATATATCTGAAATATTATGCTTTTATAATAAAGAAGAAAATAACATTTTAAGATTTATAGTAATTAATGAAAAATTTAAAACTTGAGTAGTTTCTCATTGTTTCAGTACATTTAATTAGAAAAGTATTAAGAGTTCGATAGACAATTATGATGATTTTAAGGAGGTTCCTGGAAAACCCTTTACAGTATATTTGTCATTAATTTTTGTTTCAAAATATCTTACTTTCCTTTTTCTTCCCTTTTTTCACTCACAGGATGTCGGTGAGAACCTTTTTCTTAATGAGAATGTTTTGATAATTCTGTTGGCTTTCTGGACATAATTAGACATGTATTTTTGTCTTAAATAAAGAAATGAAGAGATAGGGGACTTTTATTTTTATGGATATAAAGTTTGGAAGAGAAAGGAAAGGGAGGAGAGCTTTAAAAAGATGGTTTATGTACACGTAAAAGAAATGATCTGAGCTTCGAGCCATTAAACATTGCTTTGTCTGGAATGAAGCCATGTTTTATTTTGAGGTTTCCTCTGATGACCACTAGCTGGCACTCTCAATCCAGAACAGCCGTCTTTTGGGATGGCAGAAAATGTGGGCAGAGATAGGTGGGATCTTACATTTATTCAATAGGTTGTTAACAAGTTGGAGGCTTATAATTCAAGGCATGCCTATTCATAATGTTTTACCTAACGTGTACACTCTTATAGCCAATTGTTTAGGCGGGGTTTTCTACCTAGGGCAGTACCTTCACTAGGGAGCATTTGAAATGTATACACATTTATAGTTATTACCATGACTAGAAGGAAGTGGGGATTTTAAACCTTTAGTAATGTGCAGTAAAATCTTGCACACTGTCCCAACCAAAATGTCAATAGTCCTCCTTCTCCCATCCTCCCTTCCCCTTAAGGAACACTGGTCTAGATGATATTATCTTAAACTTACTCAAATTAGAGGAGTTGCTATAGATAATCGCTAGGATTTCATTAACCTTCAGATTTCCCTAGATGTTGATTTCAGAAACAAACTCATTCTTTCCTGAAAACTTGCTTTCTTTCTCTATTTCTATCCGTATCACTACAGTTAGCCTGTAAACTCCTGGAAAAAAAAGCAACCCTATTAGTTTGGTGCTCTTGAGAGTTTTTATTGCTTATTTCAGTGCATGATACATAGCTGACATTCAAAAAATACTTGTGGAATGCCTGCATTTACCCAGTAATTAAAGTATGAAAATCTTGCAGGCATGTTTTGTTACCTTTTCTCTTTATTTCTCCATGTGTTATAATTAGATTCTACTGTTCCATTGTATCTCTATTGTTTATCACTCATTTTTTAATCTACTACTCCACTCTAGCTTTTATTACCTGAATCCAGGACTACCAAACTTATAAGTGGAATTACATTCTCAAATCTCTTCTCATCTTAATTCCACATTATGTACTACAAGTTAAATCTATTTTATTCATATATTTTAATAGATTAATTTTTGAATAATTTTGGCTTTACAAAAAAATTGAGTAGAAAGTATAATTTCCATATATACCTTGACCCCTCCTTCCTAGTTTCCCATATGATCAATATCTTGCAGAAGCATGGTATATATGTTGCAATTTTTAGCCGATGTTGTTATTTACTATTAACTAAAGCCCATTTACATTAGGAATTACTGTTTGTGTTGAACATTGCAGGGCTTTTGACAAGTATATAATGGCGTGGAACAACCATTCCATGTAATGACGTGTGTTCAATGTTACAGAATAATTTTACTACTCTAAAAATCTTCTGCTCCATCTCTTCTCCCTATCCTCAACCCCTGACAACCACTGATTTTTTTCCTCTGTTTCCATAATTTTGCCTTTTTTAGAATGTCATATAGTTGGAATAATACTGTATATATTATTATATATATTATTATATATACTGTATATATTATTATATAAGCCTTCTGTCTTAGTCTGTTTTCTATTGCTATAAAAGAATATCAGAGATTAGATAATTTATAAAGAAAATAAATTTATTTCTCACGCTTCTGGAGGCTGGGAAGTCAAAGGGCATGAGACTCGCATCTGGCAAGGGTTATCTTATGGTATAAGAGTGGAAGGCGAAAGCAAGCTTTTGAAAGATAGAGAAGATAGAGAAAGACACCAAGGACTAGACTTGCTTTATATCAATCTCATGATAATTAACCTGCTAATGTGATAATGGCATTAATTCATAAGTCATACCCTCATGACTCAATCACCTTTATTAAGCCCCACCTTACAACACTGGCACTGGGGATTAAGTTTCAAAAGCATGAATTTTGGGGGGCACATTTAAACCACAGCAGCTTCCTTCACTAAACGATATGTATTTAAATTTTTTTCTCTGTGTGTGTGTGCATGGTGTGTGTGTGTGTGTGTGTGTGTTTGGCTTGATAGCTCATTCCTTTTACTGCTGAATAATATTTATTGTATGGATATACCACAGTGTTTTTATCCATTCACTTATTGAAGCACATCTTGATTGCTTTCAAGTTTTAGTAATTACAAATAAAGCTGCTATGAACATTTATGTGCAGGTTTTTGTGTGAACGTGGGTTTTTGGGAAAATACCAAGGAGCATGCTTGCTGAATCATATGATAAGCTTATGCTTAGCTTTATAAGAAACTAGCAAACCATTCCAACGTGGCTGTACCATTTTGTATTCCCACCCAAAATGAGTGAGTTTCTTTTGCTCCATAACCTCGTAATCATTTGTGTTGTTGGTGTTTTGAATATTAGGCATTCTAGTAAATGTGTAGTGGTATCTTGTTGCTTTAGTTTGTAATTCCCTAATGACATATGATATTTATCATCTTTTCATAAGCTAATTTCCACCTGTATGTCTTCTTGGATGAGGATCTGTTCAGATTCTGTCTGTTTTAAAATTGGTTTCTTTGTTTTCTTATTGTTGAGTTTTAAGAGTTCTTTGTAGATTTTGGATGCCAGCTATTTATCAAATATGTGTTTTGCAAATAGTTTCTACTATTTCTATGTAATTTCTATGTCTTCTTTGGAGAAATGTTTATTCATGTGTTTTGCACATTTTTTAATTGTGTTGTTTGGTTTTCTATTGAGTTGTATGAGTTCTTTACACATTTTAAATATTAATCCCTTATCAGATATATTTTGGTTTACAAATATTTTTCCCAAGTATAGGCTAGTATTGAGTTTATTTTTGTGTATGGCATAAGATAGGGGTACAATTTCATTCTTTTCCCATTTTAAAATTCATAAGGAAACATAAAGGACCCCAAATAGTAAAAACAATTCTGAGAAAGGAAAACAACGTTGGAGGCATTCTATTTCTAATTTTAATTATTTTTTAAAAATTATTTTTATGTATTGTTTTTAAATTGGTATATAATAACTGTACATGTTTGGGGGTACATGTGATACCCCCAATCTTTAACGAAGTACCAATGGCATTCTTCACAGAGTACCAATAGTACTTCGTTAAAGATTGCATTGAATCTGTATATTGGTTTGGATAATATGAACATTCTAACAATATTCGTTTTTCTGATCCAGGGATATCTTTGGGGCAGTGGATATTTTTCTATTTATTTGTGTCATCTGAAATTTCATCACTGTTTTATAATTTTCAGTGTACAGATCTTTCACCTTCTTGGTTTAATTTATTACTAAATTGGGTTTTTTTGATACTATCATAAAGGGGATTGCTTTCTTGATTCCTTTTTCATTTGTGTTGTTATTTGTGTATAAAAATACTACTAATTTTTTATTGACTTTGTATCCTGTAAATTTACTGAATTCCTTCATTAGTTAAAAAATCATAATTATTAAAATTAAAAACTCAAGACCACCCTTTGCAGCTTCCTGTCAGCTAGATTTGGCCATAAGACAGTGAATGTTCTTGCCAACAGAATGGGAGAAGTAGTTGTAGAAATTCTGCAACATATGTTAGTCACAAAAGAAGATTGATACCTAAAATATGTAAATAATTGCTACAAATAACCCAGTAGAAAAATGGGAAATTGCTATGAATAGAAAATCATCAAAAAGAAAATTAAAATGGCCAATAAATTCATGGAATACAAATTAAACAAGACACAAATTTCATCCATAAAATATCAACTACTGTAAAAGTTTGATAACTTCAAGTCTTGGTGAGAATGTGGGAAAAGATCTGCTCTCATATGCTGCTGGAAAAGTGACAGATGTATAGGGAGAATCACCAGAACCAATTTCGTGGGCATGTGACTTATGCTCCAAAGGGCCTCACGCTCTACTGTCATCATCTTGAAATGCTTAGTAATTTTTGAACAAGGTGCTCACATTTTCATTTTGCACTGGGCCCCGCAAATTATATAGCTGGTCTTGAAACTCACCAAATCAGCCATGATGCAATGAAAAAACAAAAAGTACCTCAATATTTGAAACATATGGGTGTTTAATACAGAAATCTAGTTACCAAAGAGTTAAAAGATCCAAAAGAGGAGGGTGAGTTAACACAAATAAGTAACTGCCCAAAGTGGCTACTACCCTAAGACGGGGGTCTTGAAAGAGCAGACATGGTATGGAGTATGAAAAGAGGCTCTGGGATTGTCTAGGCGGAGCCACCCAGATAGGCTAGAACTGCTAAGAAGGGACCAGAAAGCAGATAGTGAGTCTACCCAAGAATGGCTAAAGATAGTGGGTCTACCCAAGAATGCAGATAGTGAGTCTACCCAAGAATGGCTGAAGGTAGAGGAACACAGCCAATTCCAGAAATGTCACCAGAAACAGGATAAAGAGAAAGCAAAAATATAATGTTTTTTTCCTCTTCTGATTTCTAATCTACTACCTGTGCCTTCTATTGGCAAAATCTAATAGGATAAGACAGTTGGCAAGGAAGCCTATGAAGTGCAGTTTGCTAATTCCCAGACTCAACATTCCAGAACGGACAGAGAGTGCATTATGTGTTTATAATTAACTATTACATGCCCAGTACCCTAAAAGTACCTCTTAGTATTCCAGAACGGATAGAGAGTGCATTATGTGTTTATAATTAACTATTACATGCCCAGTACCCTAAAAGTACCTCTTAGTATTTTACCCCAGAGAAGCACCCACACATAAATAGGAAGGCATTTACAAGGGTGTTCACTGCAGCATTTTTTTGAGATAGAAAAAAATGAAACAACTTTAGTGTTCATCATTAGGGGAATAGTTAAATAAAGTATGGCATATTAATACCATGAAATATTATGAAGAAGTTAAAAAGAATGACATATCTATTTGTTCAAATATGGGCAGGTCTCTAAGTCATGTTGTGGATGGGAAAAAAGTAAGTTGCAGGTAGATTTTACAATATGGTATATCTTTTATATACAAAGACCACACACGTAAACATAAATCTGTAAATATCTACTGGTTCACTGAAATGTATATAAAGACACAAAAAAGATTAAAAGAATATTCACTGATTTAACATGGGTTTTCTCTGAGGGTGGTGAAAAAGTTCAATGCTAAGTGATGGTCAGAATAGTGGTCAAAATAAAATTCAAAGTAACTTACATTGTTTTCAATTTTACAAGAGATTTTTCTCTTGCATGTATACTCTTTGAATTACTAATTTAAAAAGAAATGAATATTCAGATTCAAGACTTACTATAAAGCTACAGCAATCAAGACAATGTGGTATTAGCAAAATAGACAAGTGGATCAATTAAACAGAATACAGAGCTCATGAATAGACCCACACAAATATGTCAACGGATCTTTAACAAAGGAGCAAGCCAATTCAATGGAGAAAGTTTGGATTTTCAATAAATGATACTGAAACAACTGGATATCCATATCCAAAAAATATATGTGTCTAGGCAGAGACCTTACATTATTCACAAAATTAACTCAAAATGGATCATAGACCTACATTTAAAATGCGAAAGTATAAAACCATATAAGATAACAAAGAAAAAAATCTAGGTAACTTTGGGTTTGGTGATGACTTCTTAGGTAATACACCAAAAGCATGACTGATGAAAGATAAAATGATTAAGCTGAACTTCCTTAAAATTTAAATCTTCTGCTCTGTCAAAGACACTGTTAGAAGAATAAAAAGGCAATGCAATTTACCTGTGTAACAAACCTGCACTCGTACCCCTACCCCTGAACCTGAAATAAAAGTAAAAAAATAGAAATAAAAAATGTGGTTTGTATACCCAATGGAATACTATTCAGCCCTAAAGAAGAATGAGATCTTGCCATTTGCTACAACATAGATGAACCCAGAGGCCCTTATGTTAAGTTAAATAAGCCAGACACAGAAAGTAAAATACTACATCATCCCACTTATATGTGAAATTTAAAAAAACGCAAATACAGAGATAGAGAGCAGTGGTTACTAGGGGCAAGGGTGAAGGGAGGAAATGGGGAGATGTAGGTCAGAGGATACAAAGTAGAATATATGTAGGATGAACAAGTGAAGAGATCTAATATACGATATGAGGATTATAGGTAATAACATTGCACTGTATTTGGAATTCATGCTAAATGAGTAGATTAATAGCTGTTCTTGCCACAAAAAAAAAATGGGTAACTATATGAAATGATAGATATGTTAATTTGCTTCCCTATAGAAATCTTTTTATTATCTGTGTGTATTCTAGAACATCATGTTGTACACTTAAATATATACAGTAAAAATAAAATTTAAAGATACTAAAAATATATGTAATTTTCAATTTGAGAATTTTCACTTAGTTCTTCAAGTTTGACTGGCTATTCCTGATATTCTCTTGTTATTAATCATCATTGTGATTCCCTCCTTTATTTTCATAAAGATTTTATATATAACTTTTATATTTTATATCTAACAGAGTAATTTATAGGCTTAGGGATATAAATCTGATATTGTTGCTGCTGGCTTGCGCTTATGGCAGCTTGTCTTCCAGGTGATCTTTCTGTGAAAGATTTGCTTATTAACATGTAGTAGTAACATGTGGCCTAAATTATGAAAAATTCTTCAACAGAGAATTTATATGTATCTCTTCCTAGAGTCAGTGTGCACCATCAAGCTAAGCTACTCCATTCTCCTTCAAGAGTCCTTCCACAAAGATGGCTGGGCTCCCCTCCTTGTTCCTTGGTCATGGCTCAATTCCTCCCACCCATGCTCCTTCGTATCAGTGACTGCCTTCAGCACACCCTCCTCTCTGCCCCTCCTCTCTGCCCATTGCTCACATCTCAAGTATCCACTCACTTTCCCCCCTCTTTTCTTGCAATGTGGTGGGCCTTTGAGACCTAGGTCACCTTTCATAAGACCAATAATGCACCAGAAATTTGTTATGCAGGATATGTGCAACAACAGGGCTCTTTAGAGAATCAAGACTGCCATGCTGCAAAAACCTTGAAGATTTTTTTTCTTTTTTTGCATTTTGGCATGTGTGCGTATAAGGTATGTTCTAAGGTATAAGGTATGTTCTTCTAAGGTATAAGATACGTTCTACACTACAGGAATATGAGTGCCAGATATTTCCTTTTTAATAGTTCTGTTCTCATGATAAAAGTTTTTCCTGAGTCTGTGTCTAGGTAGTTTTTAATAAAGAAATCTTTCTCATAACTAGATTTTTTTAGTCTTAATAGCATTTAACATGACAGGCACTGCATTTGTATGTATTGCTACAGGAAGATTTGATCGTGACTCACATTCTTGTCCTTTTTTCCATTAAAAGTGAGGCTTCTAGCCCTGTGATTTTAATAAAATTTTTAAACTGTCTGATATCTAAATGCTGTACATTCTGTACCTGGATTTACATTAACAATTAACATTTTTACTTGCCTAATATACTATAAACAGTGGGCCTGAAGTTTTACTTTTATTATTTCTAGCTACTATAACAATCCTAAAGATAGGAAGTCCTTTTCTAAAGATAAAAAAAAAAAGAAAGGTTTAAATACTTCATATAAGGTTACAGGACTTCAGTTTTATATGCAAATCAGATATTGATTCTCAAAGTAGGGAGAACTTAAGTTAGTTATTTCAGGGGAAGTAAAACTTTTATGATTGATCAATATCTCTCTAAGAGGTTTACATTCAATCTTGCAGTTAACTTTGTCAAACAGATCTTTAAATTTTCCTTCAGAACTTTATGAAAATGAAAAGTTTGAGATTAATCTTAATATTTAATTGCAATGGCATGTGGAACTTCTTTGAAAAAATATAATTTTGAAGGCATAAAATCATTGGCTAATGAGCTTTGTCCATGAATAAGGCTAGAAACTCACATTTCCAAAAAATTTTTAAATAAGAACAGAAGAGACTGAATAGCATGAAACTTTGTAGTGGCCTAATGTTAAATACACTGACATTTTTATGGAATGTTTATTTTTCAACTCATTGTAATAAAAGGATGACATACATTATGAAAATGTGTTTATATATGCAATATGCATATTGTATATATAAAATATAGAGTCAGCTTAATTCATACCAAATTGTACCTGCCTCCTTTATCAGGATATCACTTATATTTCTTTTAATTTTCATCAAATACATGTGTAGATGCTATGATATTGGTAAGACAAATTCAGGAGGAAACAATCTATAAGCGAATGAATATATTCAACTTTTATGACTTGCCTTAGTTAACTTAAAATAAAAAATGTGAATTGCCTCGGGCAAACACATAAATATAATTAATCAATAAGTATCTTATTAAAAGCTTATTATGTTTTCAGACCTGTGAGCAAAACTGAATGAGATGCAGAAGAAATATTGTATTAGGGTATTTCGGGCTGCTATAGATAAACACTAAATCTCAGCAGCTTTGCGCAATATAATTTTATTTCTTTCCCACATAATGCTATAAAGGGGTGCTTTTCATTGACAGTTTGTTCTTTTAGTTTAGGAACTCAGGCCTCTACCAAACATTTGCTCTTCAGTCTTTATTGTGTGGCTTCCAGGGCCACCTTGGTCCTCTGCATCAAGCTGGATGGGAAAAGGACATTGAGAATCTTATGTGGAAGGATCTTTTTTGGCGCATCCTTCTGCCTTCTCTTTCATATTCCACTGGGTAGAACTCAGCCGTGAGAACATCGAGTAGACTAGCCTAGACCAGGGGAAGGGTGATCACTTAAAGCCTTTGGTAGTATTCCCTGACTGTATGACATGTTACTTCCTGCCTTCTCTAATAGATTTTGCCTATGATGAGAAATGGAAGACCCTTAATCTTAGAGCAAGACAATTGGAATGTGTTCACTCATTTTTCTATTTTATATAAGCATAGGCAGGTAATTTAAACTTTATATGCATCATTTCCTTATCCATAAAATGACAAATACATTTCTAAATAATAATACATCCAAATCTAATATAGTCAGTGATTTTATATCTACCTTAAAGTCTTCTGTATGCTCCTCCAAACTTTATCTACTTTTTGGGTACAGAGCTAGACTATATTTACCAACCTCCCTTGTAGTTAGAGAGACTGCATTTATCTTCAAATATAGTCACATTGGGTGTTAGAGCTTTAATATATACCTTTTTGGGAGTTGGGGGGGAGCCATACAATCCATAGCAGTTATTAACATTTAAAAATAAGTCATTTTTACATGAGAGTACAGATCTCTGACTTCTGTAGAAAACTACAGGATCTGAATACATTGAACTTCTTTTAATACATGAGAAAAATGGTCTTAAGGGTGAGGTCACAGGTCCCTCCATGAGGGCATGCTCTTTTCAGCTTACCACAGTTCCCACCTTATGACACTTGCTTGGATACGATAAGCATTTAATTTTATAATCCCTGTATATAGAGAATCCTGAAAGTGTTCTAGAGTTCTGCTGTGTAAACCTATATATTTTGAATGTATTTCCCTTTCATCTGCTTGAGGAAGTTGGAGTTATTTTCTTATAGATGAGTTTATTGCAGGTAAGCTTCAATGAAGTGGCAACTTCTTTGTCCATGGGTAGTATTTACTCATAGCCTGGTAAATCACGAAAAAACATCTTCAGGACAGAATTGAAGGGTCAGATAGGTATTTAGGTCCATGATCTACTCTCCAACTCTACCATAATGCTAAACATTTCTTTGTCCCTAGCATGCTAATTATTTTATGTTTCCCCTCAGCTACTTCTATATTCCATATTTAGATACATTTATTTACAGATTTCACATGGTTTTAGACAATAATACTTTTCTACTGAACACACAGACATATGTTGTTGTTTCAACGAGACACTCAGAAGTAGGAATATGTTCCACATTACATTTTTGGGACATAGAATATAAATTATAGCATTACAGGCCATTTAGGGGCTCAATCTGAAAAATCATGTCATCTCTAGCTCTAGCATTTGACTCTTCCGTTTCAACCTTCCACGTATTTCACTACTTGGACACACTACTTTTGGAGACCCAGATCATAGACACTGAATCCATGTACATTACCCACCACATCTTGGAAATTCTTGAGAATTAGGTGAAGGAGGCAGCTAACTAAGGTTATACACATAAAGTGTATAAGTGTAACTAAGGTTATACACATAAAAAATGACTTGGGTAAAAGTCTTAGTATTTGGAAATAAATTTTTTATCCACTCCAAAGATGATCTATCCAGAGCACAAATTGGAATAGGATTCCAAATTTTGTAGTATAGGCTGCATATGTCTACACTTTTGTACTTCTTTGGACCTCAGTATCTTTTCAGGAACAAAATGGATAGGAGTATATAGTTAATACAGTTATGTAAGATGCATATACATTACTTAGAAGAGTGCCTGGCACATAGCAAGAACTAATGTGTTTTATTAAATGGGGGACAGAATATCCCAGGGGTTAAAATAATGGGTTTTGGAGTCAATTTAGTTTTCATTTGTACCGTATATCCTCCACTTCTTAGTTATATGAATTAGGCAAATTATTAAGGTTGCAGTTTCTTTTTGTGCAGAAGGGTCAATAAAGTATCTCAAATAAAGTATATTGTCAGGTTATATAAATGTGCAATAATACAAAACAATGTAAAAGATCTTAGTACAATGATTCGAATATAACAAGTATCCAGTGAAAAACAGGTAGATGTGTAAAACAGATGATTGTAGAATGTGAGTTCCAAACAGAATTTTTTTTTTCCTGGGAAGCCTCTAATAAATCAGTGGTCAGATTTTAAAAAGATTCGATGCTTGGTGAATGTATCTATACACTGTGAGAAAGTGAATAAAAATGCCTAATATAGAAAATTACATCATATTGTGTTGTTTGAATCAATTATGTTACATTAAATAAGATTTTTAAAGTCTATAGACTTTGTCTTGTGTAAAGCATCAATATGGTGTTTTAGGAACATTATCCAAGAGAAGAAAAAGCTGTTATAAATATTTTAGAATGTGTTGTTATTATTTACAATGAAAATGAAAAAGACTTTTTAAAAAAGCCTTCTCTTGAGGATTTTGATGTTCATTGTCATGCGGCAACTATTGGCTAAGATGTTTGTCAGTGTTCAATTTGAAGTATGATAATTTTTTATAATTATTGAAATAAGCTCTCAAGATGAATGTTTAGCATTTTTTAAAAAATTGACCAACTTTTCATGGTGTTGTCAATTGAAAATTGAATGAGGTGGATTTTCCAGAAACAAATATCATTACCTAACATTTAATGACAATGCTATTCTCTGAATCTTGCTTATTGGCATTTTTGGTATTTGCCGTGAATCAAGGTGTAGCTACACATAAGAGTCATCCTGAGGAATATATTTAAAAAAGAGAAGCCCACCCAGGGCTCTACTGTTGGAGTTTATGATTATCAAGAAATGGATCAGAAATTTTTACTTACAAAAAGCATCCTAGGTAATTTCAGTGATCTGAATTTGGAAAACTCTCATCTTTTGTTGTTGTAACACATCTTTATTCTAGACCTAAAAAATACTGCCTGCGATTTTAATACATGATGGCAAAGATTCAGATAAATACTCTCTCTAGTAATGTAGATGTAAACTATTTTAAATAATTTCAGGAGGATTTTAATTCTGTAGTATATTATATAAAACTTTAATCAATTATAGAAATATGAGTTTTAAAAAGACTGAACTTCAAAAATTAAATTTTTGACATTGACATTATCATACATTATCATACATTTTGTATTTCTTAAAATGTTTCTCACTGAGATTTGGATATTTTTAAAGCACAAAATATTTATATTTTATATTTTTGTTAGTTGCTTCTTAGACTAAATAGTATAGAATTGAAACGTATATATTGAGTTAAAAATCTTTCTCTTGGAAGCTGTTATCCTATGACACTTACAATTTAATTTCTCTCTTCTTTTTAAGCCGGAGTATGAGCAATATCTTATCAGCTCACGATACATTTATGAAGCAATATCCTAAAGTATTCCTGCACCAAAAACCCAGACTTCCTAAACTTTTCAAACAGGAGGAACAAAGGTAATGATACCTTCTTTTGAAAACAAGGTTGATGGGTGTGTATGAGTGTGCTTGTGCTCACACAAGTTGAACTCAAAACTGAAAATATTTGACCAGTTTCAGTCAAATATTTAGTGTGGAGGGCTAGGGAGCAGCCAAGGAAACAGAAATTAGTTGGTAAGGGTAAATTCAATTTTTGTTCAGCAAAAATACATGTCCACTGCTAAAGATCATATTTATTTATACTTTTTATCAAAGAATTGTTGCCTTTTACTAATGAAAGGCAGTGTTTATGAAAGGGATTAAAATATTCTACAGGGTTTCATGAGAAACTTCCCAATGGAAATGATTAGAGTGTTTGTGGGTGGAGGATATTTGGAGGTGTGTCGTGTATCAAGGTATAAATGACAAAGTCATGGGGCACTGAAAGGCATTTGTGAAACCTTTTTTACTGGGCTCCTGCTTCTAGGTGGACCTGCATTTAGATGTGCTTTATGTATTTTTAAAGTCAAAGAATGAGATTACTTAAGGTGTTGCGGAAGGTGTAACTGCCCTCTCAGTAAAGGATGAAGGTGGATTGCCAGATCACATTGTGATGCAGCTCCTCTCAAATTGTCCCTGGCTCCAGTGGAACTGTAAGTGTCTTATATCAGTGCAGTACCAGATCTAGAAAGGCATTTTCACTTCCTGGATATAGTTGTCTTTGTTGTTCCTTAAGTATCTTACAGTGGATATGGAAACCTCCTACCCCATACTATTCAAGTAGAGTTGATCTGTTCACATCCTTGGCTACCCCACTGCCATACTCCCTAATAACTTCTATTGCCATATCTGTAAGACTGTATTTTGCTTGTGTGTTTGCTAGTCAGTATTTTTATTTCTGACATTTAGCAGAGGGACTGACCCGTAATTGTGAATAATAGATGTGTGTTGCCCCATGGGCAAACTGCTTACTGGCTGTGTAAGGGAGCTGATCAAGAATATGTTTTCATTTATTTATATCAATGATACAAATGTAAAAATTCAAACAAAATTATTGTAACAAATATGTCTCCAGGGGTTGGAAGATATCAGCATGAGAGACATAGATCTATTTCATTATCCCATACCTTTCTTTTCTTTATAGCCATAGGGCGGTGTTATGTAAAACATACCATATTAGTTGACTGGGAAAAATCTCTGGGAGATGGAGTTGCTCTGCCTTTTCAAGAACAATTCTGTTAAATTAATAAAATCTTTTGAAAATAGAGATTCAAATATAACTTTTTCCAAGACTGTAACTATCATGTAGATCAAACTACATCCCTAGATAGTAAGCCTGCCTGGAATGATCATACAATGCTTATACTGTGATTTATCAAGTTAACATCACTCTAAAAATATCTGATAAAAATATTTTATACTTTTTGATTCCAAGTATAATCAATTTCTACTCTAATCTTGTTGATTAGAAAGAGACCTGTAAATGTAGCTCTGTCTATAGAATAAGGGACCAAGAGCTTTTATGGATAGCTGATATGATCATCTTGCCCTCATATTTATTCATTAATCTACCAGCAGTGGTCTGCTTCTTTAGTTAAGACATTAAACTTTGAGAGGACTTCAGGGAGGCACCCAGTGGCTGTCAACATACTTGGTAATGAAATACCATCTTCATATTTTTAAGAAAAGAGACAGATCCCAAATGTGTTTTAACAGTAAAACTGTGGTTTAAATGTGAAAATAAAGAGTGGACTGCCAAATACACAAGAACTAGGACGATACACTATACTAATTAAGATTTGTTTAAGTGTCTGAAAAGCCAATAAAATTAGCTTAAGAATCAAGGGGAATTTTAAGAATCACAGTTTAGAAATGTTTTGCTGTAGAGCTAACTTCACCATTAAATGATGACATTGGGACTCAGTTTCCTCTGTATCTCTGCCTCCTCTTTGCTGGGTTGGTTTCATCGTCACACATCATGTAATAGGTCTGGGAAGACCACATTCATTTATTTTACTGTTCAGGTGAGAATGGAGGTGTTCTGAAACAGGCCCAGCAGGAGATTCATTGAAATCTCTAAATTATATCATATCCCTGTATTGTCACTGTTCTGAATTTGCCAATGTTGAACCACATGCCCACCTGAAGAGTGGGGAATATTGTTGACACTATATGAAGCACATGGGATAAGATTAGAAGAGAGAAAGTGGAAGCTCAGAAGAAAATTAGGGGCTGGGCGTGGTGGCTCACACCTGTAATCCCAGCACTTTGGTAGGCCAAGGCGGGCAGATCACCTGAAGTTGGGAGTTTGAGACCATCCTGGCCAACATGGTGAAACCCCGCCTCTACTAAAATACAAAAAATTAGCCGGGCATGGTGGTGGGCACCTGTAATCCCAGCTACTTGGGAGGCTGAGGCAGGGGAATCACTTGAACCCAGGAGGCGGAGGTTGCAGTGAGCCAAGATTGTGCCACTGCACTCCAGCCTGGAGACAGAGCATGACTCTATCTAAAAAAAAACAAAAACAAAAAACAAAAAAAACCCCTTAAACTGAATTAAATAGAATTTCCTAAAATATATTAAGAAAATTGTGAATTTTCCTCTAAGCTTAGTATACATAGTTCCCACATTCAATGTGATATATCTATAGATACCCTGATGATTGAAACTCAGCTTATGTAAATCCAAGAAACTTTTAAAGGAATAAAACTGATGAGGAAACTTTCATGTTAGCAGACATGAAATACCTACACTGTTAACATTTACACTATTACAGTTATTGATCAACAATATTTACCTGTTATCATTGTCATATATTTAACACTGTAATTCATTTAACACAAATGTTATGTGACAGCTACAACAGCAAGTAAGGCACCTGCCTGGTTGTGGGCAGCTGGTGATGCCAGGTCATTTGATAAATATTGAAGGAAGACAGTCATGTTCAAGGAGAGTAGGAGAAATGCTACATAGAAATGTTAAGTCCATGTGGAGCAAGGCACACAGATGAAAATAAGCAGAAGACCTGGCTGAGACATTGAGAAACAATTCTATATGAGCAAAAATTGAAGAATAGGATAAGAAGATGAAGTATTGCTTGGGACTTTGATCATTATTTAAAATTTATTTTATTTATGGATTGATAAGAAGGTAAAATTTTGGTATATTCATATATGTAGGAAATCAAATAGAAAAGAATCTGTGTTGTTTTAAAAAGAACACTCGTGTTGACCCAGAAGACTTGGTTTTGTGTTTTTGTTTCACTCAATAGCAGAAACACGACTTTGAAGAAAGAAGTCTGTTAACTCACACTCAGGTTTTACTCAGAAAAGGGCAGACAATATTAATCCCCTACTTCAGAGTTATGCATTGAAAAAACTTCTAAATTGTACTAGTTTTCATTATTATCATGCACTATAAATGGCAATGATGTTTTATGTACATTATACCATCTGTCAAGAAATTGACCTTTTTTCAAATAGATTAAACAACCGCAACAAAAAGAGGCAAACTTCACCTTATATAAAGTACCAGTATGTTTAAAGGGGGCTGTGAAATGAAATGATTTCCATATTCCAATGGCCAGATGAAATTAACAATGTTGTGATTATCATCATAAGAAGTCTTTTTTTTTTGTTTGTTTGGAGACGGAGTCTTGTGCTGTTGCTCAGGCAGGAGTGCAGTGGCCTGATCTCGGCTCACTGCAACCTCCGCCTCCCAGGTTCAAGTGATTCTCCAGCCTCAGCCTCCTGGGACTACAGGCGCCCGCCACTACGCCCAGCTAATTTTTTGTACTTTTAGTAGAGACGAGGTTTCACCATGTTGGCCAGGATGGTCTGGATCTCTTGACTTCGTGATCTGCCCGCCTTGGCCTCTCAAAGTGCTGGGATTACAGGCGTGAGCCACTGCGCGGGGCCAAGAATTCTTTTTGATGATACTGTACAATAATTGACTTACCTGTTCCCAATAAACATAATGGTCATTTTTTTTTAAACAACAACAACAACAAAATGTGATTGCCATTTTGAGCCATCTTAACTCATTACAGAAAGATGGGCCATAATCCAGATTTACATCTATATCTTATATTTAGAATACATAATTATAAAGGTACTAATTTAAACAAAATGCTAGTTTTTATGTAAATAGGGAGCCCTTTTGCTTTCCACGTATTCTATGCTTATTTTAGAACTTTCTTTTTCACAAAAATTATAACTTCACTAACTTTTGATATTTTCATTTACTTTTTAATGACAGTCTTGGAAGTATCATAAAGCTAGATGGTTTCCTGAGAATAGTGCAGTTAAAGGGAATTTGGTAAATAGTTTACATTTTTTAAATGTAATTGTAACTTTCTACACTTGAAAAATTCCTAAATAAACATTGCAGTGTTTTTTTTTTTATTATACTTTCAGTTCTAGGGTACATGTGCACAACGTGCAGGTTTGTTACATATGTATACATGTGCCATGTTGGTGTGCAACATTGCAGTGATTTTTACTCAGAATATGTAAACTGCAGCTCAATCTGTTTGCCTTTGAACATTTACTCAAATTTATACTCTCCAAACTTTATTCTCAGTACTATGATGAGAAATATTTTTAGAATCTGAGAACCCTGGCTTAAGATAGAAAGTTATGATGCTTGTAGTTTAAATACATAGAAGAGAAACATTCTGCCGTCAAGAAATCTTCCGATTTTGTGTTAAATTGGACAGTATAACCACCCTTTTCTATATTGACATTCAACTATTTCTTTTATTAATTAATCCAATTACTTACCAAGTAGCTATTATATAGCAGGCACTGTGCTAGTGTAGAGTAAGATGAATGTGGTCCTTGCTCCTCTAGAGTTTATGAGTCAGATCTTCTCAAGGGAGACAGCCTTAAGCAATAATCCTGCTAATAATAATTTAAGCATGATTTGTCTTCATGAATTCATCTTTCAGTTTTTAGATCGGATCATGAATTAGTCCAGGCTTTTAGTTGTAATCGAAATTGGACTCAAAGGAACATAAGTTGCTTTGAGGAACATTAAAAAAAAGTTGCCTATTGATTCGCCTAACCTACTGGAGGATGGGAAAAGCCAGCCTTAGAGAAAAGGGATACAAGATCTGGAGTGCTTGTCGGACTCTCTACTTCTCATCCCTGCTCATATTTGTAGATTATCCCAATTCCCTCTTGGTGATTGTGACCTTTCTCCGTGTGGCAGGGAACATGGTTACCAGGAACTTTGAACTTGTAACACCTGTAACACTGGAGAGAAAAAGGAATTTTTTTCAACCAGAATAATCCTGAAAAAGGATTGAGGTTGGCTGCCCAGTGGCATAGAACCTGTTAGCAAAAGAAATGGGGGAGGGGGAGCATCCTGCACAAAGAAGATAGCCACTGCAAACAATGAGTGCTTTCCTAGGTGTAAGATAAATTAATACATATAGTCACAGTAAAATTGCTACATTGTTTACTTCAATACATTTAATATCTACCCTTTAAGCAATAAGAAAAGACATAGATTTTTAATCAATGTGTGTTTAGGTCAGTTTTTGTCAGGAGTGAAAAAGAAATGAAGTGGAGTCATTGTCTGGGGTAATACCCAAGGTTTGTTCCATGACCACGGAAAACTAGGACGTGGACACAACAGAGTGAGGTTAAGAGCAGAGGTTTAATAGACAAAAGAAAGGGAAAAGTTCTCTCCTGCAGAGAGACGGGGTCCCAAGTGGGTCTTCTGGTCCCCAGTGAAGTGCAGGAGGTTTTATAGATGAGCTTGAGGAGGTAGTGTTTGATTTACACAGGGCACAAAAAATTGGTCGGATCAGGTATGCTATTTACATAACACGAAGAACTGGTTAGGATTAGTAGTGCTGTTTGCATATCCCACGAAGAAGCTGGCTACCTCACCCTAATCTTTTATTATGCAAAAGGGTTCTCTACCTCACCATGTTGCCTGCTTTTCTACTGTACATGTGGTGACAAAGAAAAGGGAAGATGGAGCCTCCATGTTGAACATACCTGGTTTCCAGGTAGCCCTTTTCTATTGGCACAGCTGTTGGCATTCACCCATGCAAGCTTTTAGCTTGCTTATCTATGTTTGCAGCTGGATTTTTCAGGCTGCTCTTTGTTAGAAAATAAATTATTTGGGGGCTGCTTTTTGTTAAAAGGCAAGCCTTGCTTAGGACTCCTTCACCCTCACTATCTGCCTAAATAATTTCTTTTTAGCTCCCATATCAAAAGTTTCAGGAAATGTTAGTAATTGAGGAAACAAATAGTAAGCATCCAAAGAATTATGGAAACCTTTGTTTAAAATGTATTTATTCAAAATGTGACTTTTTATTGATACATAGTAGATGTATGTATTTTTGGACATGTGATATTTTGATAAATTTATATTGTGTATAATAATCAAATCATGGTAGTTGAAATATTTATTACCTTAAACATTTATCTATGCTGGAAACATTTGAATTATTCTCTACTAGCTATTTTGAAATATACAGTAGATTATTGCTTACTGTAGTCACAAAGAAAGAAGTGATATTATCCTTGTTCATAAATGACATGAGCTTATATTTAGAAAACCTTAAAGATTCCATCAAAAACTGTTAGAAATGATAAAATAATTCAATAAAATTGCAGGATACAAGAGCAACGTAAAAAATCAGTAGCATTTATATATGCCAACAGCAAACAATCTGAAAAAGAAATCAAGAAAGCAATCCCATTTACAATAGACACAAAAATTGTAAAATGCCTAGGAAAATATTTAACCAAAGAAGTTAAAGATCTCTACTAGGAAAACTATAAATTTTAACGCTGATGAAAAAAATTAAAGAGGACACAAAAAAGTAAGAAGATATTCCATGCCCCGGACTGCAAGAATAATATTATTAAAATGTCAATATTACGCAAAATGTGACATTTTTATGGGGGTGGAAATTGAAGTATTTACAAAGAAGGCTGCTTACTTGTTATAATTTTATTTGACTTTTATAAAAATGTTACCAGATTTTGACCATTTTAGTTCCAGAAGGGGTTAGTCAGCATTAAAATATCAAAAAATTTTTTAAAAATTCAGATTAACTTTAACAATGTATAGTGTTTGTACTAGATTGGTAGATATTAGGCAAAATGTTTATCAATGAGGGGTACATTTTTCTAGAGGGTGCAGACCAAAAATAATGTGGCAGAAGCTAAGGGGAAACCAATGATGTATTTGAATTATTAGCTATAATACTTCTTCCAATATGCAGTCATGCACTGCATAACAACATTTCAGCCAACAGTGGATCACATATACCATGGTGGTCCCATAAAATTAAAATGGGGCTGAAAAATTGCCTATCACTCAGGGACTTCATAGCTGCCTGTAATGTCATACTTTAACATATTACTTATGTTTTTATGATGATGTCAATGTAAACAAATCTATTGTGCTGCCAGTTATATAAAAATATAGCACACACAATTATGTATAGTACATAATACTTGATAATGATGACTAAAGACTATATTATTTATGTATTTACTATAACTTTTATTGTTATTTTAGAGTGTATTTATTCTATTTATATTTTTAAAAAAAGGTTAATTGTAAAACAACCTCAGATAGTCCCTTCAGGAGGGATTCCAGAAGAAGGCATTGTTATCATAGGAAATGACAGCTCTGTGTGTGTTATTGTCCCTGAAGACCTTCCAGGGGGACAAGACATGGGTGTGGAAGACAGTGATATCAATGATCCTGACCCTGTATAGGCCTAGGCTAATGTTTGTAATTGTGTATGTGTAACAACAACAAAAAGAGCTTAAAAAGTAAAAATAAAAATAAAAAAATTTAAAAATAGAAAAATGCTTATAGGATAAAGATAGAAACAAAGAGCATATTTTTGTACAGCTGTACAATGTTTGTGTTTTAAGTTAAGTGTTTTTGCAAGAGTAAAGACATTAAAAACAATGAAAAATCTTATAAAGTCAAAATGTTACAATAAGCAAAGGGTAATTTGTTATTGAAGAAAGAAAAATATTTTACAAATATATCTAGTGTAGCCTAAGTGTACAGTGTTTTTTAATTCTATATTCACGTACAGTAAAGTCCTACTCACTCACTGACTCACCCAGAGCAACTTCCAGTACTGCAGGCTCCATTTAAGGGAAGTGCCCTTTACAGGTATACCATTTTACATTGTTAATCCTGTATTTTAATTTAGCTCTACCTTTTTTGTGTTTAGATATGCTTAGATATGTAAATACTTACCAATGTTATTGGGGGAACCTGCCCCCGATAATTCTTCGTTATTTCACATAGGTTATTTTCTATTTTCCCTAAGTGTTGGCTGGTCTGAGAAATAAAGGGAAAAAGCACAAAGGAGAGAAATTTTAAAGCTGGGTGTCTGGGGGAGACATCACATGTCGGCGGGTTCTGTGATGCCCCCTGAGCCATAAAACAAGCAAGTTTTTATTAGCAATTTTCAAAGGGGAGGAAGTGCACAAATAGGGTGTTGTTCACAGAGATCACATGCTTCAAGGGCAACAAAAGATCACAAGGCAGAAGGTCAGAGCGAAACTAGAATCACTAATGAAGTAGACTTGTCCTGCTGTGCACGCATTGTCAGGGTTCAAGAGCAGAGAACCTGTCTGACTAGAATTCGCCAGGCTGGAATTTCCTAATCCTAGCAAGCCTGGGGGTGCTGCAGGAGACTAGGGTGTGTTTCATCCCTATCTACATCTGCATAAGGCAGAACCTCCCAGGGCAGCCATTTTAGAGGTCCTGCCCTGGGAATGCATTCTTTTCCCAGGGTTGTTAATTATTAATATTCCTTACTAGGGAAAGAATTCAGTGATACTTCTCTTACTCATTTTCAGTCATAAGAGAAATATGGCTCTGTCCCACCCAGCCCACAGGCAGCCAGACTTTAAGATTATTTCCCTTGTTCCCTGAAAATCGCTGTTATCCTGTTCTTAAGGTGCCCAGATTTGATATTGTTCAAACACACATGCTTTACAATTTGTTCAGTTAACGTAATCATCACAGGGTCCTGAGGCGACATACATCCTCCTCAGTTTATGCAGATGACAGGATTAAGAGATTAAAGTAAAGACAGACATAGGAAATCACAAGAGTATTGACTGGGGAAGTGATAAATGTCCATGAAATCTTCACAATTTATGTTCTTCCATGGCTTCAGCCAGTCCCTCCGTTCAGGGTCCCTGACTTCCCGCAACACATTGTATTGCAATTGCTTATAATACTTGGTACAGTAACATGCTGTACAGGTTTGTCGCCTAGAAGCCATAGGCTATATCATATTAGCTTAGGTGTATAGCAGGCTATACCATTTATGTTTGTGTAAGCACACTCTATGATGTTTACCCAATGACAGAATTTCCAAATGATGCATTTCTCAGAAAATATCCCTATCATTAGTCAACATATGACTGTATTCAGATTACTCAATTAATCAAAATGAAAGTTGGTTAATTTTGAAGAAAATGTTAAATTAAAAGTCAGATATATAATATTAAGTGAAGAAGTTTCTTTTTGTAAAGAGTTAAAAGCAAAAATGAAAAAATCTTGAATGATATCTACCTAATCTACACTTTTCTTAAGCTATATACTTAACAAAATCAATATTATTTTATCTAAAGTGCACTCTTAGAAAGAAAAAAGAGCAGAATAGTTGATTAATATGAATTGAATGCTTGAGCAAATGTATCAAATGGAATAGTAAAGAAGAAACATGCTTAACTCAAAATGGCACATGTCTAGCATAGAAAAAAGATTGTAATTATAACCGCCCAATGGGTTCTTCTTGCCTGTTGCCCAGATAGAGCCAATTTATCAAGGAAGGGAAATTGCAGTAGAGAGTTTAATTCATGCAGAGCCACCTGAACAGGGAACCAGAGTTTTATTATTACTCAAATCAGTTTCTCAGAGAATTTGGGGGCTAGGGTTTCTCAAAGGTAGTTTGGGGGAAGGGTTGTGGGTGGTTAGGAAATGAGTGCTTGCTACTGATTGATTGTGGGTGCAACCATAGGAATGTGGGAAATGGTCCTTCTGTGTGCTGAGTAGCTTCTGGGTGGGGCCGCAGGAGCAGTTGGTGGGTCCTGGTAGAGCCATAGGTCACTGGACATGCAAAAAGCCTGAAAAGACATATCAAAAGGCCAATTTTAGATTCTACAATAGTGATGTTACCTTCAGGTATAATTGGAGAAGTTGCAGGTCTTGTGACCTCCAGCATAATGGCCGGGAATTGCTTATGTCTACACCTTAGCTGAATTCAGTCTCCTCTATCCTCCTAGGTTTGTGGTCTCCCATTAGCTTTACAAATGCAGTTGAGTTTTGGGGAAGGGCTATTATCATTTAAACTATAAACTAAATATCTCCCAAAGTTAGCTTGGCCCATGCCCAGGAACAATTAAGGGCAGCTTGAGGGCCAAAGGCAAGATGAGTGTTGGCCAGATCAAACTTCCTTCAGTGCCATAATTTTCTGTTATAATTTTTGCAGTGGTGGTTTCATAATGATATATTCATATACAATTAACTTTCCAGACAAGATGTGTAAGAACTCTTTGGAAATTCAGATGAGTACTGGAATCCAGCTAATAATTAAGGCTGCATTAGAGTGAATGGGCATTGCCTTGACATATAGTGTCTATTTTGCCACTCAGTAACTATATGACTTTGGAGAAGTCAATCTATCTGGGCATTAGTTACCTTATATCAAAAATAAAATGCTCGGGTAGATGACAGTCAATTCTCCTTTTAGCTCTATTAATCTAAGCTTCCATTTTCTAGTTGATGTTACAGATACTGTAGGGAGAGAAATATATGTAATGAAGATAATATTTTTGTATTAACTTTTGATGTATCTTCCCTTATGAGTATTTCCTTCCCTGTATCCCATGTGCCATCATGGTCTCAGAGAAAAGAGCAGGAAAAATATTACTTTAAGTGGGAGGAAGATATAAAATGGAGGTGTTACTGGTGGCAAATCTGTTCGGGTCTGCAGCAACCTCAATGCTTGTCTCCTCAGGAGAGAGAATTTGACTAAGGGGCATAAGGCAGAAGGAGAGACTGAGGCAAGTTTTAGAGCAGGAGTGAAAGTGTATTAAAAAGTTTCAGAGCAGGAATGAAAAGATGTAAAGTACACCTGGAAGAGGGCCAAGTGGGCAACAGGAGAGATCAAGTGCACTGTTTGACCTTTGACTTGGGGTTTTATACGCTGGCATACTTCTGGGGTCTTGCATTCCTTCTCCCCTGGTTCTTCCCTTGGGGTGGGCTGTCTGCATCCACACTGGCCTGCTAGCACTTGGGAGGTGAGCATGCACAGTGTGTTTACTAGAGTTGTATGCATGCTCTCTTGAGGTGTTCTTCCCTTACCACTTGAATGTCCCTAGAAAGTCATATACCTGTTAAACTCTGCCATTTTACCTCATTATGTGTACGTGTAAGTCTACTTCACCCAGTTCCTGGGATCTTATTGGAAAACTGCTGATTACTAGTTTCAGGTTTTTTTCTATCTTTTGGGAGCCTGCTTTTCTCTGGTGCTGGCTGCAACATTATTATTTTATTTTTTATTTTATTTTTGAAATAGAATCTCACTCTGTCACCCAGGCTGGAGTGCAGTGGTGCAAACTTGGCTCACTGCAACCTCTGTCTTCTGGGTTCAAGCCATTCTCCTGCCTCATCCTCCTGAGTAGCTGGGATTACAGGTACCCACCACCATGCCCAGCTAACTTTTTTTTTTTTTTGAGACAAGATCTCACTCTGTCACCCAGACTGGAGTGCAGTGGCACAATCTTGGCTCACTGCACCCTCCACCTCCTGGGTTCTAGTGATTCTCATGCCCCAGCCTGTCAAGTAGCTGGGACTACAGGCAAGCACCACCGTGCCCAGCTAATTTGTGTATTTTTTAGTAGAGATGGGGTTTCACCATGTTGGCCAGGCTGGTCTTGGTCTCTTGACATTGTGATCCAGCCTGGTGACAGAGCGAGACTCTGTCTCAAAAAAGAAAAAAAAAGAATATCTAGATAGTTATTGAGGAAGCTGCACCTTCTAGGACAATGATAATCAACTTGAACTACATATTAGAATCACCTTAGGAGTTTTGAAAAATACTAATGCCAGATCTGTGTCCACTGACACTATGTAAATTGGAGTCCTTGGCTTCAGGCTAGGACCTTAGTAATTAAACAATAACTTGTAGGTGATTATTGAAAATTACTGCTGTACAGGAAGACCTAAATTGGGCTCAACAGAACATTCAACATGAAGAGAGAATAGTACAGATCTGGTGGAGACAGATGTCTTGTGATCTACCTCGAGTTAGTGCCATTAGATCCACTTGGTCTGTGTCTAGCTTGCACTGAGGGGGTCTAGAATTTCCCATGAACACTGGTAAGGGTAGAGTGAGTTGCCAGTAGGACTGATGGGTGGTAGGACTCTGGGGAGGGGAAGACCAAGCTGCTGAGTCAGGAATCTGATGACGTGAGGAGAAGATAGTTAAGAGTGGATGCAGAAGCAGAAAAATCCATTCATTCCTAAGTAGATACCAATCCAGAGCCAACCTACTGGCCACTCTGCAACAGGAACATGATGATGATCAGCTGATAGCTTCCTCTCTCCAACTACAATCATGTAAGCAATCCAACCCTCCCCCAACACACACTCAAACCAAGTCCAGAAAAAAATATGAAATTTACAGAAAATTGTTAAAACAGCCTTTATTTACCTGACAGAAACAAAGTTCTTCTAAATTATACTTTTTCAAATTAGTGAGACTGAGATACCATAAAATGGTATTGGAGGAAGAGGATCTGTGAGCTCATGAGAAAGTTTTAGTTTCTTTATAGAAAGTAAACTATTTTCTTTGTACATCTTAGCATTTAAGTAAATTTTCAATACCACTAATCTATTTAGCTATTAAAATACTTATTTAAACTATATCCTTATAAAGGGGAATAGAGTAAAATGCCTTTTAAATATGAGAAGCTGCAGAGGATACTGTCTCTTTAAAACATGCAATCCTAATTGCCCACCTCTCAGGATGCATAATGGTTGTAGCATAGTTAGCACGGACTCTGTCATGACTTAAAAAAAAATTTGTAAACATGCTTTCTTAAAGATGCATCATACACTCTTCTTTTAGTGAATGGAAGTGTTTGACAGAAAAACACCTGTGTAAGCAAACTTTGAGAATATGTTATTAGAACATGTTTCTTTCCTCATTGGTTCATATTACACAGGTTTACATCTGCTGCTACAAAAGGTAAGTGTAAGCATGCTGATATGATTTGGTTCTGTCCCCACCCAAGTCTCATCTTGAATTGTAGCTCCCACAATTCCCATGTGTTGTGGGAAGGACCTGGTGGGAGATTATTGAATCATGGGAGCCGTTTCCCCCATACTGTTCTCATGGTAATGAATAAGTCTCATGAGATCTGATGGTTTTATAAGGGGTTTCCCCTTTTGCTTGGCTCTAATTCTGTCTTCTGTGCTGCCACATAAGACATGCCTTTTGCCTTCTGCCATGATTGTGAGGCCTCCCCAGCCAGATAGAACTGTGAGTCCATCAAATCTCTTTTTATTTATAAATTACCCAGTCTTGGGTATGTCTTTATCTGCAGTGTGAAAACAAACTAATACACATGCTATCTTTCTTTAAAAAAAAAAAAAAAAGATTTAGGGAGTAAAAGTGCAATTTTGTGTAGGCATCACCCAAATAGTGTACACTGTACCCATTACATAGTTTCTTTTTCCTAGCCCCACCTTTCTGAGTCTCCAATGACTATTATTTCACTCTATGTTCATGTGAACACATTATTTAGCTTCCACTTGTAAGAACATGTGGTATTTGATTTTCTGTTTCTGAAAATATCATGCTTTTTTTTTTTTAAAAAAAAGAGAAAGGCAATTGGAACTTTAATTTTGCCCCTATAAAAATGAAATGTCATGTATCAACAAGACTGAAAAATAAACAATCCTCTCATGCCCTCAGCAGTTAACCCTAACTATAGAAGACAAAACGATGTAAACAAAGAAATACACATAGGATTCATTCATATTGGGATCCAGAAATACATATTGTGGATGACAGTGGCATACACACTCCTTTTGGTGTTAAGAAGAAACCTTTAGACAAATTAAATATGTAAGAGTTTATTTGAGCAAAGAATGATTCATGAATCAGGCAGTACTCAAAACTAGAAGAGGTTTGGAGAGCTCCAACCAGCCATGTGAGCAGTGAGTTCTTATAGGCCAAACAAGGGAGCAAAGTGTAGAAATTACCTGATTGACCAGTAAGGTATCTGCCTTATTTGCAAATGGTGTGATAAAACATCTGCCTTATTTGAGCACGAGTCAATCAGTTGACTCCCTGTGATTGGCTGAAGCTTAGCTGTTTGTGATTGGCTAAAATCCAGCTGTTTGTTACAAAACGTATACTCCTGAGTTAGGTTTCTGTTTGTTTACACACAAAGTTAAGTTGTGGTTTGTTGATTAGGAACTCAAAGTACTGAGACAGCCTCAGGCTAGTGGCCTCCTGCTTGTTTAATTTAACAATGGGAATTTATTATTAAAAGGTAATTATTAACTATTTAGAGGTAGAATTACTAGGCAGTCAATGACAGAAAGCTGACTTTGCTGTCAAAGTGACTTTCAATAAACTTCAGATTAGTGTTTTTCAAACTTTAATATGTGCACAGATCTCCTGGGGAGCTTATTAAAATGCAGATTCCAATTCAGAGGGTCTTGAGTGTGGCCTGAGATTCTGTGTTTCTGACAAGCTACCAGCTGATCCTAATGATGCTGGTTCAGGGACCACAATTTGAACAGCAAGTTTACTATTTGATATGTTTCTTTTTCTTTCAGAATGTGAAAAAAAAAGTCACCAAACTGTAACTTTTCTATTGGGAAAAGTTTCTACTGGGAGAATTTAGCCCACATTTTAAAGCATTAATTCATTCATCTAAGGGCTTATTTCAATGAGATAAACTACAAAGCTGTGTATGATCTTTGGTCATAATATACTTGATTTATTAAATTTAGCAACCAGTTGCATGTTGCACTTAATGTGCATAGCATGCCTGTTTGAAATTTTTTTGGTATATTTTAATTTAGGATCTTTTAAAGAAGTCCAACCAGTAGTTATTATCTAAAAAAGTTCCATTTTAATTAGGTACTAAATCAGATAAGAAAAAGAGAGAAAGAGGTAGCTTGCTAAGTTTAGGAGTTTCCAGGCTTATAACTTAATCAGGTAATGGTAGTATTTTGTAAAATCATTTTCTCTTAGTTTGTGTTATATAACTTACAATAATTTGGAAGGCAGCTATGGCCACCACTATACCACCAACACAGAACTTAATAATTTGAACAGAGGAGAACAAAAGAATTTTGGCAATGTGCATATTGTATGCTCCCTCTCCCACTAGCCCCAGAACTCCACTGGCTACTCTCTAATGTGCCAAAGGCAGCCTGACCCAAGGAAGTCTGTTGGGAATGTTTCTCATGGGCTCAGAAGTCTGTATGCTCAGTCACCCAAATTGCCAGTCATACCAAAAGCTGTCAAAGTACGTTTTAGGCAAAAAATTGATACATAAGTTTGGATTTTAGATTCTAAAGAGGCTAGGACATCCCAATTGCTCGAATTAAAGAATTTTACTGAGAATTTTACTTCTAGATCTAAAAGCAGTAAACATGTAGCTTTGATCTGGGTTAAAATGATGAAGGGCTTCTCTGTAATACTCATTTTTTTTTCCCAAACACATTTTAAGACAATCATTGGTATAGTGTATGCATAGTCTAGATGGCCTCTAAATTCTCTCTAAATGTGTGAGAGCAGAAAATGTTCAAAAGTAAAGATGAATATTTGGAGATGAAGCAACTGAAAACCTAGAGCAAATGGATTCTGATAGACTTAAAAAAAATCTCTGCAAAATTGCATTTTGAACTTGTGAGTCCCTTTTGAGTTTTTGCACTTAATTTCTTTCTCTAGCATAGCTGAAATTACCCATATGATACAGCTACATCTAAGTGTACTTATTTCATGCTAGTGTGGATCTGGCCTCAGGATAAATAATAAATGTTTGAACCATAGGCTCTTTGAAAATATGTATTTAACATTAGAATAAATGAAATTATTCTTGTTATGACTATAAAACCCATATTTTCTCTGAGCTCCAAGGTCTGTTGAATGAGATGCTCCTTGTGTTTTTTTTTAAGTCAGCCCTATAGTTATTGTTTTACCAATTTATTCTAAAAAATAAAAATAAAACTTACACTATCTGAAAAGAAACCTCACAATAATACTGTATTAGTCTGTTCTCACACTGCTAATAAAGACACAACTGAGACTTGGTAATTTTTAAAGCAAAGAGTTTTCATTGACTCACAGTTCCACATGGCTGAGGAGGCCTCATGATCATGGTGGAAGATCAAGGGACATCTTACATTGTGGGAGGCAAGAGAGAATGAGAGCAAAGTAAAAGGGGAAATGCTTTATAAAACCATCAGATCTCCTGACACTTATTCACTACCACAAGAACAGTATGGGGGAAACTACCTCCATGATTCAATTATCTCCCACCAGGTATCTCCTACAACACATGGGAATTATGGGAACTACAATTCAAGATGAGAGTTGGGTGGGGATTCAGCCAAACTATGTCAAATAACCTGTCATTTGTTTATTCAGTAAGACAATATATACTGAGCACCAACTGTGTGCTAAGTGCAAGTCAGAGAGGGCCTCTGTGCTCAGAGCTTGGTGGTGCTGACAGGGTCTGAGTAAGAGGTGGTAAGTGCAGTGTAGGGGGTGTCAGAGGAAGACTTCAGGGCAGGGGTAGTTGCATTGAGAGTGCTTACATTGAGGGCAGATGGTGTACTGGAAGATCAGAGAAGCAGAGGAGGCTTTCTTGAGGAAGGAATGTTTAAGTTGAAGGATAAGAGTTGTCCAGAAGAAGAGAAAGATTATCTGAGGCAAAAAGAACCATATCTGATAATTCTTCATGTTGTTGATTATCTAAATGCTGTAGTTGTCACCAGAAACTTGTTGAAAAAATTTTTTTCAAAACCTTTAAATGATCTCCCCCATGGGTGTCAAGATGGGAGTGATGGCTTGAGGTGGGAGAGGAGACAAAAAGGAAGAAAGGAAGAGAAAGAGAAGAAAGAGAAATAAAAAAGGCAAGGCGAGGGAGAAGTGGACATGCCAGGTCATAGGAGCGATATTTGGACCTTTTGGAAGTTTTATGAAGGAAGGAAGAAGAAAGTTTGTATTAATAGAAATCTAACATTGTCTCTGCCATGCTTTGGTCTTGTCCTTTGTACCCCAAATTAACCCCTCTACCATGACATAAAAAGGAAAGCCTGGATGGCTTGGTGTATTATTGTAGCCAAGTGATGATAATTTGTACAAATTGGCTACAGGCATAAGATTTGCTTGCAGTAAAGTGGAAAGTTACAAGAAAGTTTCAAGTCTGAGTTTAAAAAAATCCACTTATGATGATAACTGCCACTGAGTAATGGTAGATTATGCTAAAAGGAAGGTACTTTCGTTTTATGCTTCCTTCCTGATTGCTTTGGTTTGAAGCATCTGGGTATAGGTGCTGAGAAGGGGTGAATTGCTCTGCCTGGTAGAGATGTTCTAATTTAGAGTCACGGAGCAACCAGGAGTGAAGAAATTCAGAGAAAAAGAGGACAGGAAAGAAGCAAGAGGAGCCAGGAAATGATTGAAGAAAGGTATGCACTAAGTAAGGAGAAACTACAATGTTGGGGATGGGGGTGAGAACATTTTAAAAAAGAACTGTTAATGGATTTCAAGGATGTTGTAATATGTGATACTGTTACCGGAAGGAGGGCCTTGAGAGTGAGTTCTCCAGGTCCTTGGCGTTTTTAACAAAGAATTGGACAAAACACACAAATAAGGTAACAAAGGAACAAAACAGCGAAGGCAGTGATTTAATAAAGCGAGAAAGCACTCCACAGGGTGGGAGTGGACCCGAGCAGGCGGCTCAAGGGCCCAGTTACAAAGTTTTCTAAGTTTGAAGTACTCCTTTTGAAGTCCCTATCAGTTATCCTTGTCTCGATGAAGGTCTTGTCTGTGGCTAATTAAAGGCTGAGGTGAATTGGAGTCCTATGCAGATGAAGGGATGGTCCCCGCTTGGCCCACAGCCATTCCAGGGCACCTTCCCTTTCTATCTGAGACGTGGTGGAAGGGAGGGTTGTAGGGAGAGTAGCCTTTGATCCTTGCTACTTGGGCATGGGGAGATACGGTTTTTCCTTTTAGTTTAACTTTTGGAAGCTGGTGTTAATTGGTCTTAGGGTCCCTGCCCCTAGACCCAGGTGTTTTCCTTTTGACCCAGCTTTGGGAAATCAGCACAGATTGGACTCAGATTCCCCGCCCCCAGCCTTTGGTGTTTTCTCTTTTAAGAAGTCAGCACAAATTGGCCTTAGATTCCTTGCCTCCAGACTCCATTCTCCTGCCTCAATGCAACATCTCTTCAGGATATCCTCAGTATTTGGTAAATTCTAATTTCAAGTGCTCTGCATGGTTGCTTTCATTTAGTTCAGTTTTGTTGCGAAAATATTAGGAAAAGTTGGATTCATTTCTGGGTAAACAAGCCATAGAATAAAGAGAGCATTTAAAGAAGAATCATAGAAGGACAGGTGACATCAGAACAGAATCTTCTGGGGAACTGCTGAAAGGGAGAGCTTTACACTTTCATGGATTTCCATGGGACTGTATCAAGACCCTAAGGGACCAATGAGTCCCAGCTGGCATGACCATATGCAATGAAGGGAGAAAAGCCCATCTTTGATTTAAAAGTAGTAAGTTCCATTCAATTCAATTCAAAATGATATAGTTCAAAGTTTATAAGTTTCAGGTTTTGTTACTATTGGTGGCAGGAAATGTACCTCCCTATGTCCTTAAATTGGAGCTTCTATTGTCCCAATTAGATGCCCCATTCATTACTTAGCACTATGGGACTAAAATCTACTTGAGAAGTTTGCAATGAAAGGAAAAAGAAATTCTGAAAATTCACAGGCCATATTTTCTGTAAGTCTTGCTTGAGTGACCATATACCTGAATGGCTAGAACGATGTTTTTTCATTATTTCTCAACAATTAGTAATAATTGTAGGTAGAGAGCATTTGAACCAAGGCAAGTTGTCTACAGAATGTGGAAATGGGGTTGAAAAAGGAGCTAGATGAGAGTCATCAAGATGAGGGTGTAGGAACTCCACGAATAGCTAATTTAGGAATGCTAAACAAAATCAAAGATCCGTTAAAATTAGATAATGTAGATTTGTAATTATCCAGGTGTGTGACTAATTCAGCAATGTTCTGTGGGTGGAAAAAGTAGAGTGGTTAAAGTGGAAAATGGAAATTATTCATTCCTGGGAGCTGAGACAGTGAAGACAATGAATATTTTTTTGCCTGACAGGAGTTCAACAAATGTTTCTGAATTGAATTATAAATAGAAGGAATTTAGGCTATAAGTGAAAATGGAACATGATATTTGATGATTATTTTGTAAATACTTATTAATATATTGCTATATATTAAAGCTTGTCTTAAGATATCCCAACTCTTTAATTTGCTTCTTTAATTTGAATTTGTACTTAGGAAGTAAATCTGTATCATAATAATCATCTCTGAACAAGTTGACTTTCTTACATGTTTCTATAGCTTGTCATATATTCTGGAAAGTGTATTTCTACTTTAGCCTAAAGAATACATGTAAGTCCAACTGTTGGTTTTTAGCTGTATATTTTTCTATTGCATTTTTGGAAATGTAAAGAGAAGACCTTGAGTTTGGCACAGACATTAATTTAGTAGAAACCAGGGAAATATTGCTTACCTCTCTCTAACCTTAAAATATTCTTTCTTATATTATAAGAGATGACAGGATTCCAATATTGACTGTCAAGAGTTTATGATGGAACTTGCCTTGGACTCCTCAATTTTAACCTTGGATGTGTTTGGGAATGTGTGGGACAAAGTCAGCACTCTTAGTTAGCAAAAGACAAAGCCTGGAATTTGCCAACTTATATCCTGGAGCGAGAATTTACCCATAGTTATTTCCCTCGTTTGGTACTAGTGATAATTAAGCTAAGCTTAACAGATGGACTTAACTTAGTGTACTTAGTGTGACTGAATTTAATTAGTATTTTTATGAGTGAGGCTGACTTCAGTTTTTATTTTTAAAAATGATGGAAGAATCTTATAGCAAACATCTTTAGAAAGAGTCTATATATTACTCTGGCTCTAATTACTACCTAGTAAAATATATATGGGCTTACCAAAAAGTGTGTGTGTGTGTGTGTGTGTGTGTGCGCCTGTCTGTATGTGATGGTGGGATTGGGGGTAAAGGCAGTAAAGAAAGATTTTGGGAATTGATAAAGGAAAAAAGTTTGTAAGAGCTATAATACAGGAATATATGCACTTTGGGAGGCCAAGGTGGGTGGATCACTCGAGGTCATGAGTTTGTGATCAGCCTTGCTAACATGGTGAAACACCCTCTCTACTGAAAAAAATACCCAAAAAAAAAAAAAAGAATTAGCCAGGTGTGGTAGAGGGCGCCTGTAATCCTGTGTCTGGAGTTGGTTCCTGCTGGTGGGCTCATAGTCTCGCTGACTTCAAGAGTGGAGCCACGGAAATTGGCAGGGAGTGTTACAGCTCTTAAAGATGGCAGGGACCCAAAGAGGGAGTGGTAGCAAGGTTTATTGCGAAGAGTGAAAGGACAAAGCTTCCACAGAGTGAAAGGAACCCAAGTTGTTTGCTGCTGCTGGCTGGGGTGACCAGCTTTTATTCCCTTATTGTCCCCTCCCATGTTCCATTTCTGTCCTATCAGAGTGTGCTTTTTTCAATCGTCCCCATGATTGGCTACTTTTAGAATCCTGCTGATTGGTGAGTTTTACAGAGCGCTGATTGGTGCATTTTACAATCCTCTCATAAGACAGGAAAGTTCTCCAAGTCCCCACTTGACCCAGGAAGTCCAGCTGGCCTCACCTCTCAATCTCCCCTCTCAACTGCTGTTGAGAACTGGGCAATGACTGCTCTAGCTACTTCCTGCTGGATAGGGGTGAAGAAGGGGCCCTGCAGTTGTAGTGTCCTCCAGAGGGGAACTCTTTAGACCAGTCAAAGGGCCAGTGGGTCGGTCCAGGTGTCCTCAGTAGAAGTTTTCAGTTGAGCTCATTTGGGGTTCCAGTTGTAAGACCATCTGTAGCTTGATGGCCTTGATCCTGGGGAAAACAAATTTGACAAGGAGGTTAAAAATACAGGGCCTAAAGGCAAGTAATACCAAGATGGCTGTCATGGGACCTAGAAAGGGGAGACGCCATGTCACCCAACTCCAGAGGTTGGTATCAGAGTCTGAAAGGCATTGTCTGATTTCAGAAGCCTTTTCCTGTAAACACCAGGTGGGTCTCATACTATCCCTGACTGGTTGGTGTAAAAACAACACTCTTTCCCCTAAGAAGGTGCAGAGTACTCCCCTCTCAGCAGTGAGGAGGTCCAGGCCCCAGCAGTCTTGGAGAGTCACCGCTGCCAAAGAGTCCACCTGGGATTGCAGAGTAAGGACAGACCCTGTCATTTCCCACAAACTGTCTGAGAAATCCTTTGAGAGTGTGTGGTAGTAGGATAATGAAGTAGATAAACTGGCTATTCTGGCTTCTGTAGCAGTGGCCATTCCTAACTGTGTAAGTAGGGGTATTAGTTTTATGGCCCTCTACTGATAGACTTGAGCTTTGAGGGGCACTGATAGGGTCTGATTTCCTGGGGCAATGTCAATGTTGGGACTTAGGAAGACTAAGGTTCAGGTGCCTGTCCAGTTGGTGGGGAGGAAGATATAGGCTGAAGTTCCACATAAGAATATGCCTTGGCTGGGTAGACAGAACTGGTTGTGTATGTTAAAGAGGTGTGTGAGTTTGTTGTTTTCATTTTCCCATACTCCTAGAGTACTTGCCAAGGTAGCTCTGGTGAGCAGCTGGAAAGGGGTATTGGGAGCAAACTGAGTGGCTCTGTGTTCTATTTTCCCATTGGAGAAAAAACCATTTTGTATTTACTAGGAACCATTCAAGAGAGTAACTGAAAGAGGGGATAAGAAGGCATTCATTAGTGAGGGAGGCGCTGCTGCAGGGGGTCCAGGGGTGAATGGTCATGCAGGGAGTATGCTTGCCGTTACAAAACCTAGACTGTTAAACAGGGAGAAGGTGATGATTTTTGGGGGCCCTGAGAAGCAGACAAGCTGTTTGAGTGGACCTGTTTAGGTGACTCCGAAGTTACTATGATCAGTTGGGACTTGAAGTTGTAGGGTGTAATTACATTGATGGGATAGTAGGTGCCCCAGGGGCAGGCCTGGTAACAGGTTGTGTTGGATGCATAAAGGGGCTTGGAAAGTTAAGACAGTAAACATGGTTGATGTGATTAGGATTTTCGTCCTGGCAGGAGCTACAGTATATAGTCCTACTGCAAAGAGTATGGTTAGTATACTGCTTAATAATGTAATGAAACAATAAAAGGATTCCATCAAAGGGACAAGGAGAGGTGTTAAAGATTACATAGGTTTTCACTTATATTTTTTAAGTAGGAAGGGGTTTTTCCTCAGGAGAAGCTGTAGGAGCCTTTTGAGTCTGGGATATTTCCTTCTGAAATAGGAGACGTAAGTCCTCCAATAATTCACAGGTGTATCGAGGCTGGTCTGGCTGATTTGGGGACTCCTGAGCTGATGGTCTTGCAGGTTCCTCAGGGGGTGTCCAAAGTTTAACTCGGATGTGGTGAATCCAAGATTCCACTCTTTCCACCTTAACTGCAGTGGAAGTAGAGAGGATTACTGAGTATGGTCCTTCCCACAAGTAATCCATAGATGGGGAGGTAGAGGGAAGGGACTTGACCAATACTAGATCTCCTGGTTGGAACAGCTCTGTTCCCTTGTCTCTGTGACATCCTTCATTTAGGGTTTTAAGGTTTTGTTGATATCTTGCCAAAGAAGTTATATCCTTGACCAAGTTGGCTGTTTCCTGATCAAGTAGGAAGTCATTTGTGAGAAAATGTCATCCATACAGCATTTCATATGGACTTACCCCCATTTTGTGAAGAGAATTTCAGATTCTCAACAAGGCCATGGGCAAGAGAATAGGACATAGGAGATGAGTTTCTTGTGTTAGTTTCCTTAAGGGCCTCTTGAGTATTTCATTTACCTTCTCGACCTTCCCTGAGGATTGTGGCCTCCAGGCACAGTGAAGGTTGTATTGTATCCCTAGCGCCCTGGAAATTCCCTGAGTTACCATGACTTTAAAAGCCAGACCATTGTCACTTTGTAAGCTTTGGGGGAGCCCAAATCTAGGAATTATTTCGTGAATTAGGACTTCAACCACTTCCTGAGCCTTCTCTGTTTGCAGGCTTCTATCCAATTTGTGAAGGTATCAACACAGACCAACAAGTATTGAAATCCCCTTGACTTAGGCATATGGGTGAAGTCTCACTGCCAGTTGTCTCCGGGATAGTGCCCTATTTTTTGTTCCCCTAGAGGGGCCTTATGATGGACCAAGGGATTATTCTTTTGGCACACGTCACAGGCTTTGACTACTTGTCAGATGGTCTGTAGGAGATTTGGCCCTGTAAATAGGGATTTGGCCATTTGATGAGTGTTCTCAATACCCATATGAAAAGTTTGGTGGAGAGTCTTAAGTATTTTCCACTGGCTGGCTTTGGGTATGAGTACCTTACCCTCTTCTGTCATTAACCACCCTGAGGGGAGAAAACTAACCCCCTGTGAAAGTCCCCATTCTGTTTCAGTCGGGAAATACTGGGGCTTAATCTCTTGGAGAGGGTTGTTCCATACCAAGGGTCCTTCCATAGGTATTTCTAATGGGAAGTTCTGCCTGGCAGCAATTTTGGCATCAGCGTCTGCCCAATGGTTTTCTTCTGCCTTTTCTCCTTCACCTTTTTGATGGCTTTGGCAGTGTAAGACTGCCACCTCTTTGGGTTTTTGCACTGCGTGCAATAACTCCATGATTTCTTTGTAGTATTTAATGGGGGTTCCCTCAGAGGTAAGGAACTCCCTTTCTTTCCATATTGTACCATGGGCATGTAGGATTAGAGAAGCATACTTGCTATCTGTAGACACATTTATTCTTTTTTCCCTTCTCAGTTCTAAGGTTCAGGTAAGCACCAGTAGTTCTGCTAACTGGGCACTGGTCCCTGGGGGAAGAGGCTTACTTTCAAGTACTGTTACATCACTAACTATGGCATAACCTGCCCTTCATATCCCACTCTCCACAAATGAACTTCCATTGGTATATAGGTTAAGGTCAGGATTAGCTAAAGGGACTTCTAAGAGATTCTCTCGGGCAGCATAAGTCTGGGCAACAGTTTGTTGGTAGTCATGCTCGATTGGTTCCCCATCCTCTGGGAGAAAAATAGCAGGGTTGAAGGCTGCACACATGCGAATTTGAAGCATCAGTCCCTCAAGGAGTAGTGCTTGGTATCTAAGCAGGCAGTTGTCTGATAGTCATAAATTTCCTTTGGCAACTAGTATGCCATTTACATCATGAGTAGTCTAGATGGTGAGATCCTTTCCTTGTATTATTTTGATAGCCTTTGTTACTAAGATGGCCGTTCCTGCAACTATCCATAAACAGTGAGGCCAGCCATTTGCTACTACATCAATTTCCTTACTTAGGTATGCAACTGGTTGTGAGGTTGTCACACAAGTCTGAGTAAGGACTCCAAGAGCTATTCCCACTCTCTCTGTGACATATAAAGAGAAGTTTTGTCCTGTGGGAAGGCTTAAGGCTGGAGCTTGTACTACGGCCTGCTTTAAGGTTTTGAAGGCTGTTTCTACCTCTGGTTCCCATTCTCCTAGATGAGTATTTGCCCTCTGGGTCTCCTTGATTAGAGTATAGAGTGGCCTGGCCATCTCGCTGTATCCAGGGATCCATAGTTGGCAAAAGCCAGTGATCCCAAAGAACCCCCGCAACTGTTTTAATGTCTTACAGCAAGGACAAGACAGTATAGGCTGTATTTGTTCTTTGCTGAGGTCTCTGCTTCCTCTGGCTAAGATTAGGCCTAGATATTTGACTTGTTGTAGGCAGAGCTGGGCATTTGATTTAGATGCCTTGTACCCTTGATTAGCTAGAAAGGTCAAGAGATCTAGAGTAGCCTGCTGGCAGGAGGCTTCCGAACTGGGAGCCAAAAGTAATTCATCCACATACTGAAGGACCAGAGTGCCTGGACTTGAGAAATGGCCTAGATCTTGGGCCAGTACATGACCAAACAGATGAGGGCTATCCCTAAATCCTTGGGACAAGACCATCCACGTAAGTTGGGACATGTGGTCTGTGGGATCCTCAAAGGCAAAGAGAAACTGGGAGTCAGAGTGCAGAGGAATGCAGAAGAAGGCATCCTTGAGGTCCAGAACAGTGAACCATTCTGCTTCCTCTGGTATTTGAGAGAGCAGGGTATAGAGGTTGGTTACAGCTGGATATAGCGGAATTACTCCCTCATTGATGAGTCTAAGATTTTGCACTAGTCTCCATTGACTGTTCAGTTTTTGTTCTCCTAGAATTGGGGTGTTGCAGGGACTCTGCATTTTCTTACTAAGTCTTGAACTTTTAAATGTTTAACAATATCCTGTAATCCTTTACGAACTTCAGGGCTTAAGGGATATTGCCTTTGATAAGGAAAAGCGGTGGGGTCTTTTAGTCTGATTTGGATTGGGTGGGCATTTTTTGCCCTTCTGAATTGTCCTTCCAAGTCCTAGACTTCAGGGTTGTTTCCCTCCTTAAGTAGGGGACAACAAATGGGTAACTTATTCCCCATATTCATGTAGATAATAGCTCCAGCTTTGGCTAATATGTCCCTCCCTAATAAGGGTGTGGGACTTTCAGGTATAACAAGAAAGGCATGTGAAAAGAGCAAAGTCTCCTTACAACTGAGGAGGTGGGAGAAATACCTGGTTACAGGCTGTCCCGGGATTCCTCAGATGGTAACGGACCTTGAGGACAATGTCCAGGGCAGGAGATTAACACTGATAAGGCCACACCACTGTCCAGGAAGAAGTCAATTTCCTGGCCCTCAGTGGTTAAACTTACCTGGGGCTCAGTGAGGGTGATGACATGAGCTGGCGCTTGACCTGAGGACCCTCAGTCCTGTTGTTGGATCATCTGGTTGGGGGCTTCTGGCCCAGAGAACCTTTGTCCTCTTGGGCTGTGCACCTTCCAGTGATTGCCTCGGCATAGTGGACATGGGCAAGGGGGTGGCTTATTTCTCATTGCACATTTTTTTTTAAGTGTCCTTGCAAACCACACTGATAACAAGCCCTACTAGGTGATTGGTCTACTCCGTTTTCTGTCTTTTCTGAACCACAAAGGTTTGTTTGTCTGAGGGCCATGACTAAGGCTGTGGCCTTTCTCTTATCTTGCTTTTCCTTTTCAGCCTGTTCCTTCCTCTTTGTCCCTATTATAGAAAACCAAGGTTGCCAGGTTTAATAATGCTTCCAAATTTTGTTCAGGGCCCAGGACTAGCTTTCGGAGGTTTCTCCTGGTACCTGTGGCTGATTCGGTAATAAGCTTATTTTTTAGGATCAATTGACCCTCAAGGGAGTCAGGTTACAGGGGAGTATATTTTCTTAAGGCCTCCCCTAGCTGCTTGAGGAAAGCGGTAAGATTTTCTTCCTTTCCCTGAGTTATGGTGGACATCATTGAATAATTCATGGGCTTTTTACTAATTCTACTTAGTCCTTCTAGAACACAGGTCAACAGATGTTTGAGACTCCAGTCTCCATGATCTGAGTCTAGGTCCCAATGGGGATCAATACTGGGGACAGCTTGCTGACCAGTAGGGAATTTGTCCCTTTCTTTGGCTGTCATTCTGTCATTTACTTAAGATACCAGGTATCTCCAAAGTCTCAGGCTGCAGCTAAAGCCGCATTCTTTTCATTAAAGGCCAGGGTTTGATCTAATAATAGCATGACACCTCTCCAAGTGAGGTCGAAGGTTTGCCCTAGACCCTGTAGGACATCTATATCCCTATCAGGATTATCTGAAAACTTCCCCAGGTCTACCTTGATCTGCTTTAAGTCAGAGAGGGAGAAAGGGACATGTACCCATGTTGGGCCAAATTCCCCTCCCCCTACAGCTTGAAGGGGACATAACCGATAGCCCAGGGGGTTTTTTGGTCCCTTGGAGATTTCTTTGCTTGTTTTCCTTCTGGGTGGGGGAGATTAGAGGAGGCTTATCACTAACAGGAAGGGGAGCTGTAGGGAGGCTAGGATATGAAGGTAAACTGAGAGGTCCTCCTGTGGGATGTAGATTGCAAACTTTGTATAGTTGTGGATTATCCTTCAATGAAAGGAAAGCTTGGACATAAGGTATTTCACTCCATTTGCCTTCCCTCTTACAGAAAAGGTCAAGCTGCAGGAAAGCTGTAATTTATACTTCCCTTAGGTGGCCATTTTTTTTCCATCAGAGAGAGAATATTGGGGCCAGGCCATAGTCCAGAAAAAAAATAAGCAGCTTCTTTTTCAGGGTTTGAGGGTCAAATTGTTCCCAATGGATTCATTTCAAGGGTGAGCTTCTTGATGCCTGAGTGTTTCCCATCTGAAAGAAAAAAACTGCCTATGGTTTTGTTCTGTTTTTTTTTTTTTTTTTACATAGCAAAATTTATTGAGTGTAGGGAAAGCAGAACTTAGAGGGAAATTAAAACTTTAAATTAATATACTAGAAAAGAAAAAAAAGTCAATTATTTAAGACAGGGATTGGCAACCTTTTTCTGTTACTGTCCAGATAATAAATATTTTAGGCTCTGCAGGCCATGTGATCTCTCACAGTTACTCAACTCTGCCCTTGTAGCCATAGACAATACAAAAACAAATGGAAGTGGCTGTGTTACAATTAAATTCAATTTACAGAAATAGGTGGCAGGTCAGATTTGGCCCTCAGGCCAAAGTTTGCCAACCCATGACCTAAACTTCAAACCCAGGAAACTAAACAGGAAAATAAACAGAAAGAAAGGAGGATGAAATAGTAAAGATAGGAGTAGAAACTAATGAAACAGGCCAGGTATGGTGACTCACACATGTAGTCCCAGCAATTTGGGAGGCTGGGCAGGCAGATCACTTGAGGTCAGGAGTTCAAGACCAGTCTGGTCAACAAGGTAAAAAATTAGCCAGGCATGGTAGTGCATGCCTGTAGTCCCAGCTAATTGGGAGGCTGAGGTACATGAATCCCCCATATCATTTCTGATTGTGTTTATTTGAATTTTCTCTCTTTTCATCTTTATTAGTCTTGCTAGTGGTCTATTTTATTGACTTTTTTTTTTTTTTTCCAAAAAACCAGCTTCTGGATTTGTTGATTTTTTGAAGGGTTTTTCATGTTTCTATCTCCTTCAGTTTCACTGTGAGCTTCATTATTTCTTTTCTTTTTTTTTTTATTATTATTATACTTTAAGTTTGAGGGTACATGTGCACAATGTGCAGGTTAGTTACATATGTATACATGTGCCATGCTGGTGTGCTGCACCCATTAACTCGTCATTTAGCATTAGGTATATCTCCTAAAGCTATCCCTCCCCCCTTCCCCCACCCCACAACAGTCCCCAGAGTGTGATGTTCCCCTTCCTGTGTCCATGTGTTCTCATTGTTCAATTCCCACCTATGAGTGAGAATATGCAGTGTTTGGTTTTTTGTTCTTGCGATAGTTTACTGAGAATGATGATTTACAATTTCATCCATGTCCCTACAAAGGACATGAACTCATCCTTTTTTATGGCTGCATAGTATTCCATGGTGTATATCTGCCACATTTTCTTAATCCAGTCTATCATTGTTGGACATTTGGGTTGGTTCCAAGTCTTTGCTATTGTGAATAGTGCCGCAGTAAACATACGTGTGCAAGTGTCTTTATAGCAGCATGATTTATAGTCCTTTGGGTATATACCCAGTAATGGGATGGCTGGGTCAAATGGTATTTCCAGTTCTAGATCCCTGAGGAATCGCCACACTGACTTCCACAAGGGTTGAACCAGTTTACAGTCCCACCAACAGTGTAAAAGTGTTCCTATTTCTCCACATCCTCTCCAGCACCTGTTGTTTCCTGACTTTTTAATGATTGCCATTCTAACTGGTGTGAGATGGTATCTCATTGTGGTTTTGATTTGCACTTCTCTGATGGCCAGTGATGGTGAGCATTTTTTCATGTGTTTTTTGGCTGCATAAATGTCTTCTTTTGAGAAGTGTCTGTTCATGTCCTTCGCCCACTTTTTGACAGGGTTGTTTGTTTTTTTCTTGTAAATTTGTTTGAGTTGATCGTAGATTCTGGATATTAGCCCTTTGTCAGATGAGTAGGTTGTGAAAATTTTCTCCCATTTTGTAGGTTGCCTGTTCACTCTGACGGTAGTTTCTTTTGCTGTGCAGAAGCTCTTTAGTTTAATTAGATCCGAGCTTCATTATTTCTTGTCTTCTGCTAGCTCTGCGGTTTGTTTGCTCTTGGTTCTCTAGTTCTTTTAGTTGTAATGTTAGGCTGTCAATTTGAGATCTTTCTAGCTTTTTGATGTGGGCATTTAGTGCTATAAATTTCTCTCTTTTTTTTTTTTTTCTTTTTTATTGATCATTCTTGGGTGTTTCTCGCAGAGGGGGATTTGGCAGGGTCACAGGACAACAGTGGAGGGAAGGTCAGCAGATAAACAAGTGAACAAAGTTCTCTGGTTTTCCTAGGCAGAGGACCCTGCGGCCTTCCACAGTGTTTGTGTCCCTGGGTACTTGAGATTAGGGAGTGGTGATGACTCTTAACGAACATGCTGCCTTCAAGCATCTGTTTAACAAAGCACATCTTGCACCGCCCCTAATCCATTCAACCCTGAGTGGATACAGCACATGTTTCAGAGAGCACAGGGTTGGGGGTAAGGTCACAGATCAACAGGATCCCAAGGCAGAAGAATTTTTCTTAGTACAGAACAAAATGAAAAGTCTCCCATGTCTACCTCTTTCTACACAGACACAGCAACCATCCGATTTCTCAATCTTTTCCCCACCTTTCCCCCCTTTCTATTCCACAAAACCGCCATTGTCTTCATGGCCCGTTCTCAATGAGCTGTTGAGTACACCTCCCAGATGGGGTGGTGGCCGGGCAGAGGAGCTCCTCACTTCCCAGTAGGGGCGGCCGGGCAGAAGCACCCCTCACCTCCCGGACGGGGCAGCTGGCCGGACGGGGGGCTGACCCCCCCCACCTCCCTCCCGGACGGGGCGGCTGGCCGGGCGGGGGGCTGACCCCCCACCTCCCTCCCGGACAGGGCGGCTGGCCGGGCAGAGGGGCTCCTCACTTCCCAGTAGGGGCGGCCGGGCAGAGGTGCCCCTCACTTCCCCGACGGGGCGGCTGGCCCGGCGGGGGGCTGACCCCCCCACCTCCCTCCCGGAGGGGGCGGCTGGCCGGGCAGAGGGGCTCATCACTTCCCGGTAGGGGCGGCCGGGCAGAGGCGCCCCTCACCTCCCGGACAGGGCGGCTGGCCGGGTGGGGGGCTGATCCCCCCACCTCCCTCCCGGACGGGGCGGCTGGCCGGGCGGGGGGCTGACCCCCCCACCTCCCTCCCGGACGGGGCGGCTGGCCGGGCGGGGGGCTGACCCCCCTCCTCCCTCCCGGACGGGGCGGCTGGCCGGGCGGGGGGCTGACCCCCCCACCTCCCTCCCGGACGGGGCGGCTGGCCGGGCGGGGGGCTGACCCCCCACCTCCCTCCCGGACGGGGCGGCTGGCCGGGCGGGGGGCTGACCCCCCACCTCCCTCCCGGACGGGGCGGCTGGCCGGGCGGGGGGCTGACCCCCCACCTCCCTCCCGGACGGGGCGGCTGGCCGGGCGGGGGGCTGACCCCCCCCACCTCCCTCCCGGACGGGGCGGCTGGCCGGGCGGGGGGCTGACCCCCCCACCTCCCTCCCGGACGGGGCGGCTGGCCGGGCGGGGTGCTGACCCCCCCACCTCCCTCCCGGACGGGGCGGCTGGCCGGGCGGGGGGCTGACCCCCCCACCTCCCTCCCGGACGGGGCGGCTGGCCGGGCGGGGGGCTGACCCCCCCACCTCCCTCCCGGACGGGGCGGCTGGCCGGGCAGAGGGGCTCCTCACTTCCCAGAAGGGGCGGCTGGGCAGAGGCGCCCCTCACCTCCCGGATGGGGCGGCTGGCCAGGCGGGGGGCTAACCCCCCCACCTCCCTCCCGGACGGGGCAGCTGGCCGGGCCGGGGGCTGACCCCCCCACCTCCCTCCCAGACAGAGCGGCTGGCCGGGCAGAGGGGCTCCTCACTTCCCAGTAGGGGCGGCCGGGCAGAGGCGCCCCCCCACCTCCTGGACAGGGCGGCTGGCCGGGCAGGGGGCTGATCCCCCCACCTCCCTCCCGGACGGGGCGGCTGGCCAGGCGGGGGGCTGATCCCCCCACCTCCCTCCCGGACGGGGCGGCTGGCCGGGCGGGGGGCTGACCCCCCCACCTCCCTCCCGAATGGGGCGGCTGGCCGGGAGGGGGGGCTGACCCCCCCACCTCCCTCCCGGACGGGGCGGCTGGCCGGGCAGAGGGGCTCCTCACTTCCCAGTAGGGGCGGCCGGGCAGAGGCACCCCTCGCCTCCCGGATGGGGCGGCTGGCCAGGCGGGGGGCTGACCCCCCCACCTCCCTCCCGGACGAGGCGGCTGGCCGGGCAGAGGGGCTCATCACTTCCCGGTAGGGGCGGCCGGGCAGAGGCTCCCCTCACCTCCCGGACGGGGCGGCTGGCCGGGCGGGGGGCTGACCCCTCCACCTCCCTCCCGGACGAGGAGGGAGGACGCTCCTCACTTCTCAGATGGGGTGGCTGCCGGGCGGAGGGGCTCCTCACTTCTCAGATGGGGCGGTTGCCAGGCAGAGGGTCTCCTCACTTCTCAGACAGGGCGGCCGGGCAGAGACACTCCTCACATCCCGGACGGGGCGGCAGGGCAGAGGTGCTCCCCACATCTCAGACGATGGGCGGCCGGGCAGAGAGGCTCCTCACTTCCCAGATGTGATGGCGGCCGGGAAGAGGCGCTCCTCACTTCCTAGATGGGATGGCGGTCGGGCAGAGATGCTCCTCACTTTCCAGACTGGGCAGCCAGGCAGAGGGGCTCCTCACATCCCAGATGATGGGCAGTCAGGCGGAGACGCTCCTCACTTCCCAGACGGGGTGGCTGCCAGGCAGAGGCTGCAATCTCGGCACTTAGGGAGGCCAAGGCAGGCGGCTGGGAGGTGGTTGTAGCGAGCCGAGATCACGCCACTGCACTCCAGCCTGGGCGCCATTGAGCACTGAGTTAACGAGACTCCGTCTGCAATCCCGGCACCTCGGGAGGCCGAGGCTGGCGGATCACTCGCGGTTAGGACTGTTCTGTTTTTTTTTTTCTTCCCCTCCCAATAACCTGCAATGGTCCCTGGACCCTGCTGTTTGGAATAGTTGCGCTCACTGAAGCAGCAGCGGAAACACTTGTTTTCCTCCTAGACCACAAAGAGGACCAAGGAAGGTCATATTTAGTGGCCCTTACTGACACATTCTCGAAAACCTGCACCCTTGCCTTTCCTCTTAGACCACAGAGAGGACGGAGAAAGGTTGGAGTGGAGGGCCATACCCTGAAGGAGGGAAGGGATCTCCAGCATTGGAAGAGTGATGCCTTTTGTCCTCACTTCTTATCATATGGATAGGAAGGATATACCCCCCAATTTTGGAGTCTATAATTTCCGAGGCTCTCCATATCCTAGCTTTTGGGAATAACCTTTTACTCTTAAGCATCTCTTGGAGAAGTCTTACTTATATAAGACTGGTCATAGTAGCCAAGTTTGTATACAAAACAAAAAACCGAACAAACTTAACAAAAATCCAATTCCCTACAGACTAGAAAAATGAAAAAACAAAACACACAAACTCCCCCCAAAGTCTTTGTGGTACATACATATAATGAAATCTCATAAAGCAATAAAATGAATGAATTAGTCATTAAATCTCATGTACACAATGTTGAATACAACAAGAAAAGCAAGTTACAGAATCCATAAGAATCACTTCATTTCTATAAAGTTTAAAATATAAAAAACTAAAATGGTCTTTGTAAATGAATACATATATCTTTGATAAATCTGTAATGAAAACCAAGAGAATACTAGAAACAAAATTCAGGATAGTGGTTACTTATCTTGGAATGAGGGACATGTCACCTAGAGAAATAGTTGTACAGTAGCTGATAAGGTTCCATTTTTAAAAACCTGGGTGGGTACATTAAGATTCATTTTTGTTACTCTTTAACTTGCAATATATTATGAATATTCTTTTTTATTTGTTTAATAATTAATACAAACAATACCAAAAACCTTAAAATGTCAACATCAGAGAAAGGAAAAATTGCCTTTTTAATTACTAGTTCTATAGTGTAACAATCCAATTGAGTACATTATTTTATGTATCTCTATTATTTATCTGGAATAAAAATTAATCCATAAATAATTGGATGTTATGCCAAAATGCATGAACAGATTCATAGTCTATTCATATATTGTACAGTGGCTACTTGATAGGATAAAAACATTTTTAAACAAAAATTTAGTATCTATAGAAGTTTATTTTACAGGAGAATGCCTGATACCTTCTCCCTGGAATATTCTTTGTCTAGCTCCTTTTCATTTTTTTATGTCTCAGCTTAAATCCTTCTGTCCCTGACATATAACATCTTTTCCTGGCAAGCAAAGTAGGTCCCCCATTTTTATATTGTAATGGTACCTATGATTATTTTTCACAACACAAATAAATTTTCATATTATTTTTAACAGCTTTAAATTACATATTTATGGAACTGATTATTCTATCAGTGCCTTCGTGCATTCATATGTAAGGAACATAACGACAGAAGTATGGCTGATTTTTGTATATTGAACTTTTATACCAATTTTATTGTCAGTTATAATATCTGTGGATTCTTTTGGATATTCCATGTATAAGATCATGTCATCTGCAAAAAATAACAGCTTTACTTGTCCTTTCCAATTCTTACATTTTGTAGTTATTTTAATTTTAATGCTTAGGACCTTCACTAGAATGTTGAATCAATTAAAGCAATATCCATGACGTTTCTGATTCCAGGGGCAAAGTTTTCAAAATTTCACCTTCAGTATAATATTTGCTGTATTTTGTGTAAATAATTTTGTCATATTAAGTTTCATTTCTATTTCTAGTTTGCTAACAGTTTGTATTACAAATAGATATTGAACCATATGAGGTGTTTTTTTAGATACCCATTATTTTTTCCTCCCGTATTTTGTTAATGGGTTAAATAACAATCCTGGAATAGTATTCCTGATATATTCCCAAATAGCGGAGGCTTTGTTATCTTCTAAAATTATCCCTGAATTTAGTGTTAATATTTTGTTTAGAAATTTTGCATCTGTAATCAGTGACACTGGCTTGTAATCTTCCTTTCTGGTAATTTCCTTACCTGCTATTGATATCAAGGCTAGGCTGGCCTCATAAAACTTGCTGGAAACTACATATGACTTTTGTATTTTTCTGAAAGCATTTGGGTTTTTTTTTTTTTTTTTTAATACTTTAAGTTTTAGGGTACATGTGCACATTGTGCAGGTTAGTTACATATGTATACACGTGCCATGCTGGTGCGCTGCACCCACTAACTCGTCATCTAGCATTAGGTATATCTCCCAATGCTATCCCTCCCCCCTCCCCCCTCCCCACCACAGTCCCCAGAGTATGATATTCCCCTTCCTGTGTCCATGTGATCTCGTTGTTCAATTCCCACCTATGAGTGAGAATATGCGGTGTTTGGTTTTTTGTTCTTGCGATAGTTTACTGAGAATGATGGTTTCCAATTTCATCCATGTCCCTACAAAGGATATGAACTCATCATTTTTTATGGCTGCATAATATTCCATGGTGTATATGTGCCACATTTTCTTAATCCAGTCTATCATTGTTGGACATTTGGGTTGGTTCCAAGTCTTTGCTATTGTGAATAATGCCGCAATAAACATACGTGTGCATGTGTCTTTATAGCAGCATGATTTATAGTCATTTGGGTATATACCCAGTAATGGGATGGCTGGGTCAAATGGTATTTCTAGTTCTAGATCCCTGAGGAATCGCCACACTGACTTCCACAATGGTTGAACTAGTTTACAGTCCCACCAACAGTGTAAAAGTGTTCCTATTTCTCCACATCCTCTCCAGCACCTGTTGTTTCCTGACTTTTTAATGATTGCCATTCTAACTGGTGTGAGATGATATCTCATAGTGGTTTTGATTTGCATTTCTCTGATGGCCAGTGATGATGAGCATTTTTTCATGTGTTTTTTGGCTGCATAAATGTCTTCTTTTGAGAAGTGCCTGTTCATGTCCTTCGCCCACTTTTTGATGGGGTTGTTTGTTTTTTTCTTGTAAATTTGTTTGAGTTCACTGTAGATTCTGGATATTAGCCCTTTGTCAGATGAGTAGGTTGCGAAAATTTTCTCCCATGTTGTAGGTTGCCTGTTCACTCTGATGGTAGTTTCTTTTGCTGTGCAGAAGCTCTTTAGTTTAATTAGATCCCATTTGTCAATTTTGGCATTTGTTGCCATTGCTTTTGGTGTTTTGGACATGAAGTCCTTGCCCACGCCTATGTCCTGAATGGTAATGCCTAGGTTTTCTTCTAGGGTTTTTATGGTTTTAGGTCTAACGTTTAAATCTTTAATCCATCTTGAATTGATTTTTGTTTAAGGTGTAAGGAAGGGATCCAGTTTCAGCTTTCTACATATGGCTAGCCAGTTTTGCCAGCACCATTTATTAAATAGGGAATCCTTTCCCCATTGCTTGTTTTTCTCAGGTTTGTCAAAGATCAGATGGTTGTAGGTAAGCGGCGTTATTTCTGAGGGCTCTGTTCTGTTCCATTGATCTATATTTCTGTTTTGGTACCAGTACCATGCTGTTTTGGTTACTGTAGCCTTGTAGTATAGTTTGAAGTCAGGTAGTGTGATGCCTCCAGCTTTGTTCTTTTGGCTTAGGATTGACTTGGCGATGCAGGCTCTCTTTTGGTTCCATATGAACTTTGAAGTAGTTTTTTCCAATTCTGTGAAGAAAGTCATTGGTAGCTTGATGGGGATGGCATTGAATCTGTAAATTACCTTGGGCAGTATGGCCATTTTCACGATATTGATTCTTCCTACCCATGAGCAAGGAATGTTCTTCCATTTGTTTGTATCCTCTTTTATTTCCTTGAGCAGTGGTTTGTAGTTCACCTTGAAGAGGTGCTTCACATCCCTTGTAAGTTGGATTCCTAGGTATTTTATTCTCTTTGAAGCAATTGTGAATGGGAGTTCACTCATGATTTGGCTCTCTGTTTGTCTGTTGTTGGTGTATAAGAATGCTTGTGATTTTTGTACATTGATTTTGTATCCTGAGACTTTGTTGAAGTTGCTTATCAGCTTAAGGAGATTTTGGGCTGAGACAATGGGGTTTTCTAGATAAACAATCATGTCGTCTGCAAACAGGGACAATTTGACTTCCTCTTTTCCTAATTGAATACTCTTTATTTCCTTCTCCTGCCTGATTGCCCTGGCCAGAACTTCCAACACTATGTTGAATAGGAGTGGTGAGAGAGGGCATCCCTGTCTTGTGCCAGTTTTCAAAGGGAATGCTTCCAGTTTTTGCCCATTCAGTATGATATTGGCTGTGGGTTTGTCATAGATAGCTCTTATTATTTTGAAATATGTCCCATCAATACCTAATTTATTGAGAGTTTTTAGCATGAAGGGTTGTTGAATTTTGTCAAAGGCTTTTTCTGCATCTATTGAGATAATCATGTGGTTTTTGTCTTTGGCTCTGTTTATATGCTGGATTACATTTATTGATTTGCGTATGTTGAACCAGCCTTGCATCCCAGGGATGAAGCCCACTTGATCATGGTGGATAAGCTTTTTGATGTGCTGCTGGATTCGGTTTGCCAGTATTTTATTGAGGATTTTTGCATCAATGTTCATCAAGGATATTGGTCTAAAATTCTCTTTTTTGGTTGTGTCTCTGCCAGGCTTTGGTATCAGAATGATGCTGGCCTCATAAAATGAGTTAGGGAGGATTCCCTCTTTTTCTATTGATTGGAATAGTTTCAGAAGGAATGGTACCAGTTCCTCCTTGTACCTCTGGTAGAATTCGGCTGTGAATCCATCTGGTCCTGGACTCTTTTTGGTTGGTAAACTATTGATTATTGCCACAGTTTCAGCTCCTGTTATTGGTCTATTCAGAGATTCAACTTCTTCCTGGTTTAGTCTTGGGAGAGTGTATGTGTCGAGGAATGTATCCATTTCTTCTAGATTTTCAGTTTATTTGCGTAGAGGTGTTTGTAGTATTCTCTGATGGTAGTTTGTATTTCTGTGGGATCGGTGGTGATATCCCCTTTATCATTTTTTATTGCGTCTATTTGATTCTTCTCTCTTTTTTTCTTTATTAGTCTTGCTAGCGGTCTATCAATTTTGTTGATCCTTTCAAAAAACCAGCTCCTGGATTCATTAATTTTTTGAAGGGTTTTTTGTGTCTCTATTTCCTTCAGTTCTGCTCTGATTTTAGTTATTTCTTGCCTTCTGCTAGCTTTTGAATGTGTTTGCTCTTGCTTTTCTAGTTCTTTTAATTGTGATGTTAGGGTGTCAATTTTGGATCTTTCCTGCTTTCTCTTGTGGGCATTTACTGCTATAAATTTCCCTCTGCACACTGCTTTGAATGCGTCCCAGAGATTCTGGTATGTTGTGTCTTTGTTCTCGTTGGTTTCAAAGAACATCTTTATTTCTGCCTTCATTTCTTTATGTACCCAGCAGTCATTCAGGAGCAGGTTGTTCAGTTTCCATGTAGTTGAGCGGCTTTGAGTGAGATTCTTAATCCTGAGTTCTAGTTTGATTGCACTGTGGTCTGAGAGATAGTTTGTTATAATTTCTGTTCTTTTACATTTGCTGAGGAGAGCTTTACTTCCAACTATGTGGTCAATTTTGGAATAGGTGTGGTGTGGTGCTGAAAAAAATGTATATTCTGTTGATTTGGGGTGGAGAGTTCTGTAGATGTCTATTAGGTCCGCTTGGTGCAGAGCTGAGTTCAATTCCTGGGTATCCTTGTTGACTTTCTGTCTCGTTGATCTGTCTAATGTTGACAGTGGGGTGTTAAAGTCTCCCATTATTAATGTGTGGGAGTCTAAGTCTCTTTGTAGGTCACTCAGGACTTGCTTTATGAATCTGGGTGCTCCTGTATTGGGTGCATAAATATTTAGGATACTTAGCTCCCCTTGTTGAATTGATCCCTTTACCATTATGTAATGGCCTTCTTTGTCTCTTTTGATCTTTGTTGGTTTAAAGTCTGTTTTATCAGAGACTAGGATTGCAACCCCTGCCTTTTTTTGTTGTCCATTTGCTTGGTAGATCTTCCTCCATCCTTTTATTTTGAGCCTATGTGTGTCTCTGCACGTGAGATGGGTTTCCTGAATACAGCACACTGATGGGTCTTGACTCTTTATCCAACTTGCCAGTCTGTGTCTTTTAATTGGAGAATTTAGTCCGTTTACATTTAAAGTTAATATTGTTATGTGTGAATTTGATCCTGTCATTATGATGTTAGCTGGTGATTTTGCTCGTTAGTTGATGCAGTTTCTTCCTAGTCTTGATGGTCTTTACATTTTGTCATGATTTTGCAGCGGCTGGTACCGGTTGTTCCTTTCCATATTTAGCGCTTCCTTCAGGAGCTCTTTTAGGGCAGGCCTGGTGGTGACAAAATCGGTCAGCATTTGCTTTTCTGTAAAGTATTTTATTTCTCCTTCACTTATGAAGCTTAGTTTGGCTGGATATGAAATTCTGGGTTGAAAATTCTTTTCTTTAAGAATGTTGAATATTGGCCCCCACTCTCTTCTGGCTTGTAGGGTTTCTGCCGAGAGATCCGCTGTTAGTCTGATGGGCTTCCCTTTGAGGGTAACCCGACCTTTCTGTCTGGCTGCCCTTAACATTTTTTCCTTCATTTCAACTTTGGTGAATCTGACAATTATGTGTCTTGGACTTGCTCTTCTCGAGGAGTATCTTTGTGGCGTTCTCTGTATTTCCTGAATCTGAACGTTGGCCTGCCTTGCTAGATTGGGGAAGTTCTCCTGGATAATATCCTGCAGAGTGTTTTCCAACTTGGTTTCATTCTCCGCATTACTTTCAGGTACACCAATCAGACGTAGATTTGGTCTTTTCACATAGTCCCATATTTCTTGGAGGCTTTGCTCATTTCTTTTCATTCTTTTTTCTCTAGACTTCCCTTCTCGCTTCGTTTCATTCATTTCATCTTCCGTTGCTGATACCGTTTCTTCCAGTTGATCACATCGGCTCCTGAGGCTTCTGCATTCTTCACGTAGTTCTCGAGCCTTGGTTTTCAGCTCCATCAGCTCCTTTAAGCACTTCTCTGTATTGGTTATTCTAGTTATACATTCTTCTAAATTTTTTTCAAAGTTTTCAACTTCTTTGCCTTTGGTTTGAATGTCCTCCCGTAGCTCAGAGTAATTTGATCGTCTGAAGCCTTCTTCTCTCAGCTCGTCAAAATCATTCTCCATCCAGCTTTGTTCCGTTGCTGGTGAGGAACTGCGTTCCTTTGGAGGAGGAGAGGCACTCTGCATTTTAGAGTTTCCTGTTTTTCTGTTCTGTTTTCTCCCCATCTTTGTGGTTTTATCTACTTTTGGTCTTTGATGATGGTGATGTACAGATGGGTTTTCGGTGTGGATGTCCTTTCTGTTTGTTAGTTTTCCTTCTAACAGACAGGACCCTCAGCTGCAGGTCTGTTGGAGTACCCTGCCGTGTGAGGTGTCAGTGTGCCCCTGCTGGAGGGTGCCTCCCAGTTAGGCTGCTCAGGGGTCAGGGGTCAGGGACCCACTTGAGGAGGCAGTCTGCCCGTTCTCAGATCTCCAGCTGCGTACTGGGAGAACGACTGCTCTCTTCAAAGCTGTCAGACAGGGACATTTAAGTCTGCAGAGGTTACTGCTGTCTTTTTGTTTGTCTGTGCCCTGCCCCCAGAGGTGGAGCCTACAGAGGCAGGCAGGCCTCCTTGAGCTGTGGTGGGCTCCACCCAGTTCGAGCTTCCTGGCTGCTTTGTTTACCTAAGCAAGCCTGGGCAATGGCCGGCGCCCCTCTCCCAGCCTCGCTGCCGCCTTGCAGTTTGATCTCAGACTGCTGTGCTAGCAATCAGCGAGATTCCGAGGGCGTAGGACCCTCCGAGCCAGGTGTGGGATATAGTCTCGTGGTGCGCCGTTTTTTAAGCCGGTCTGAAACGCGCAATATTCGGGTGGGAGTGACCCGAGTTTTCCAGGTGTGTCCGTCACCCCTTTCTTTGACTCGGAAAGGGAACTCCCTGACCCGTTGCGCTTCCCAGGTGAGGCAATGCCTCGCCCTGCTTCGGCTCGCGCAGGGTACGCGCACCCACTGGCCTGCGCCCACTGTCTGGCACTCCCTAGTGAGATGAACCCGGTACCTCAGATGGAAATGCAGAAATCACCCGTCTTCTGCGTCGCTTACGCTGGGAGCTGTAGACCGGAGCTGTTCCTATTCGGCCATCCGGGTTTGTTTATTTATTTATTTATTTATTTATTTATTTATTTTGAGACAGAGTCTTGCTTTGTTCCCCAGGCTGGAGTGCAGTGGCGTGATCTCAGCTCACTGCAAGCTCCACCTCCTGGGCTCACACCACTCACCTGCCTTAGTCTCCCGAGTAGCTGGGACTACAGGCACCCGCCACCATGCCTGGCTAATTTTTTTATATTTTTAGTAGAGACAGGGTTTCACTGTGTTAGCTAGGATGGTCTCGATCTCCTGACCTCGTAATCCACCCGCCTCAGCCTCCCAAAGTTCTGGGATTACAGGCATGAGCCGACACGCCTGGCTGGGTTTACTTATTAAGAGTTTGTTAGAATTCACCAATAGGACCATTTTGACAAGGAGTTTTCTTGGTAGGAAGGTTCTTAGTTGTATTCTTTAAAATATTTGAACAATTAAAATTTTATATTTCTACTTGTGTCAGTTTGGTAATTTGTAGTTTTGTAAGTATTTGTTCATCTAAATTTTCAAATTTATTGGCATGAAGTTTTCATAATACAATCTTTCTATCTTTTTCTATCTGTGGGATCTGTGATGAAGTCTTCTTTTCCATTTCTGACATAATTTATGTCTGCCTTTTCTGTTTTTGTTCTCAAAAATTTTTTGCCAAATTTATTATACATTATTTTTGCAAGATTATTAGATTTCTAAATAACTAAATTTTTGTTTTATTACTCTAACAATTTTTCTCCTTTATTATATATTTCCTTATACTTATTTTGAGTATAACTTACTCTTTCTTTTTCTCATTTTTTGAGATCTGATCTTAGCTCATGAATTATCAGTTTTTCTTTTTTAAAAAACATGCATTTGGGGCTGAGCATAGTGACTCATGCCTGTAATCCTAGCACTTTGGGAGGTCAAGGCAGGAGTGGATCACTTTGAGCTCAGGAGTTTGAGACCAGCCTGGCCAACATGGCAAAAACCATCTCTTAAAAAAAATTAGCTGGGCATTGGTGGTTTGCACCTGTAGTAACAGCTACTTGGGAGGGTGAGGTGGGAGGATTGCATGAGCTGGGAGGCAGAGGTTGCAGTGATCTGAGATCATGCCATTGTACTCCATCCTGGGTGACAAAGATCCCTTCTTTAAAAAAAAATGCATTTAAAGCAATATATTTCTTTCTAATTTGTTTTATCTGTGCCTCTTTATTACTACCTGAAAAATCCTTAAGATAGCCAACTGAAAAGGGAGAGCTACGTAATATAGCTTATTACTAAAGAAAAAGGGAAAAAAATTTTCTATGCAACCACAGTGATCATTCAAATTATAAAATTAAAAACTCCTAATTACATTAGATACAGAAATATTATCACACATACAAGTAACATGACAATACAAATGTTATGTATTTTGGAAAAATCTTATCATGGAACATGTAGAATTTGTTTGGAAAAAAATCTATATGTATTGAGGCCAGGCGTGGTGGCTCACACCTGTAATCCCAGCACTTTGAGAGGCAGAGGTGGGTGGATCACGAGGTCAGGAGAACAAGACCATCCTGGCTAACACTGTGAAACCCCATCTCTACTAAAAATGCAAAAAACAATTAGCCGGGTGTGGTGGTAGGCGCCTGTAGTCCCAGCTACTCAGGAGGCTGAGGCAGGAGAATGGTGTGAACCCAGGAGGCAGAGCTTGCAGTGAGCTGAGATCGTACCACTGCACTCCAGCCTAGGTGACAGAGCAAGACTCCATCTCAAAAAAAAAAAAAAAAAAATCTATAGGGATTAAGAATAATCTAAAGAATTAGGTTACCAAATTAGACTTACAGGAATCAGATTTTACCCAGTATCAAGTTTTATTAAAAATTCAAAGGTACAGGTAATTTTGAAAAGCAGAAGGATGCAAAAAGTCTTTCCAGCTCTACTAGCTGTGAGAGTTTAGAAAATTTATATAAACTCTTTTAGTTACAATTTCCTTATTTTATAAACTGAGGATAATATTGCCTACTCACATGGTGTATTGTGTATTCATCTGTTCTCACACTGCTAATAAAGATATACCTGAGACTGAGTAATTTATAAAGGAAAGAGGTTTAGTTGACTAACAGTTCCACATGGCTGGGGTAGGACTCATAATCATGGTAGAAGGTGGAGGAGGTGCAAAGTCACATCTTACATGGCAGCAGGCAAAGACAGAGCTTGTGTAGGAGAACTGTCCTTTATAAAACCATCAGATCTCATGAGACTTACTATCATGAGAACAGCATGGGAAAGACCTGCCCCCATGATTCAGATACCTCCCACTCGGTCCCTCCCACAACACGTGGGAATTAAGGAGCTACAATTCAAGATGGGATTTGGGTGGGGACACAGCTAAACCATATCATTCTGACTCTGGCCCCTCCAAAATCTCATGTCCTCCCATTTCAAAACCAATTGTACCTTCCCAACAGTCCCCCAAAGTCTTAACTCATTTCAGCATTAACTCAAAAGTCCAGAGTCCAAAGTCTCATCTGAGACAAGGCAGGTCCCTTCTGCCTATGAGACTCTGAAATCTAGGCAGAGGTTCCCAAACCTCAATTTTTGACTTCTGTGCACCTGCAGGCTCAACACCATGTGTAAACTTGCACCCTCTGAAGCAATGGTTTGACTTCTACGTTGGCCCCTTTTGGCCACGCTGGGACACAGGGCACCAAGTCCTGAGACTGCACAAAGCAGCAAGGCTCTGGGCGAGACCCATGAAACCATTTTTTCCTCCTAGGCCCTGTGGCTTGTGATGGTGGGGGCTGCCATGAAGATCTCTGATATGGCCTGGAGACATTTTCCCCATTGTCTTGGAGAGTAACATTTGGCACCTTGTTACTTACGCAAATTTCTGCAGCCACCTTGAATTTCTCCTCAGAAAATAGGTTTTTCTTTTCTACTGCATTTTCAGGCTGCAAATTTTCTGAACTTTTATGCTCTGCTTCCCTTTTAAACATAAGTTCCAATTCCAAACCATATCTTTGTGAATACATAAAGCTGAATGCATTTAATAGCACCCAAATCACCTCTTGAACACTTTGCAGCATAGAAATTTCTTCTGCTAGATATTCTAAATCATCTCCCTCAAGTTCAAAGTGCTATAGATCTCTAGGGAAGGTGCAAAATGCTGCCAGTCTCTGCTAAAACATAGCAAGAGTCACCTTTAAGTTTCTGACAAGTTCCTCATCTCCATCTGAGACCAACTCAGCCTAGACTTTTTTGCCCATATCACTATCAGCATTTTGCTCAAAGCCATTTGACAAGTCTCTAGGAAGTTACAAAATTTCCCACATCCTCCTGTCTTCTGAGCCTTCCAAACTGTTGCAAACTCTGCCTGTTACCCAGTTCCAAAGTCACTTCCACACGTTACTGGTACCAATTTACTGTAGTCATCTGTTCTTACACTGCTAATAAAGACATACCCAAAACTGGGAAATTTATAAAGGAAAGAGGTTTAATAGACTCACAGTTCCACATGGCTGGGGAGGCCTCACAATCATGTTCAAAGGCAAATGAGCAAAGTCATGTCTTACATGGGAGCAGGCAAATAGAGAGCTTGTGTAGGAGAACTCTCCTTTATAAAACCATCAGATCTTGTGAGACTTACTCACTATCATGAGAACAGTCCAGGAAAGATCTGCCCCCATGATTCCATTATCTCCCACTGGGTCCCTCTTGTGATACATGGGAATTATGGGAGCTACAATTCAAGATGAGATTTGGGTGGGGACACAGCCAAACCATATCACATGGTTAGTGTTAACAGGATGATGTGCATATAAGGTTACCAGAGTAGCCAGCACATTTAAGAATGCAACAAGTTATATATTAATGTGATAATTTAGTATTGCTGTTATGATTCCACATAATATCTTATATTTAATTTTAATCTTCCTATGTATATAATTAAAGGTCTATTATCAAGATGTAATCCAGATTCATTTCTGCAACCTGCCTTACTATTTTTTTCTTAAACACAGACAGCAGTTGTTGGATTTCTCGCCTATAAGTTTTCAATGACCTTTTAATAGAAATGCTTAATTCTAGAAATATGAATGGAAAATGGTCATTTATTTGTACATCTCTTAGGGATTTAGGTGTATAACATACCATAGCACAAGAATAAGATATGGTGGCTATCTTCCAAGATGTTTATAGATTACCAGTGGTAAATAAAAGTTAAATAATATAATTTTATCCTTGGTGCTAAAAAAAAACACTGAAAAACAAATGTGTGAGTATAAAGGATGTTAGCCATTGACTTGAAATATTTTCCTAAATTACATAAGCCTAATATATTATGAAAGGTGTTTCAATTGCTCAGGACAGTTATAATACATATAATCAAATTCTATACATTGAAAATATTTCATATATTCTAAGTTCTACATGTAACAGAATGACATATATAACTGTACTATGGAGATTGAAACATTCTAATGCATTTAAAAAGAATATGTTCTTAAAATGCCAAATTTTCTCAAAACAGTGCATTTATACTCCTGCAATATAGTAAAAGTCCCTGTAAATAATTTTTATGCAGTATACAACAGCATAAAATACTATATTTTCTTGTTCAGGGAACTCAATGAAGGCAAAGAGGAAAGTCAACATCAACAACCTGATGATTCTAACAATATAGCTGTCCATGTTCAGAGAGCACATGGTGGCCATATTTTATATAGACCAAAAAGAGCCACAGAGAAATTTGAGGAATTCCTAGCTATCTTAAAGAAATTGTAAGTATTTAAAATATATTCCTTCTTCTAATTGAGTAATTCTTTTGAATGGCTTTATTTTTTAAAGTTTATTGTTTGTGGATAAGTGTACTTGAGTTATGATACAGCACTCGTGGTTGATTCAGGAGAGATGGACACACGGAGACTTTGTTTCTATATAAATACAATCTTCATGAATTCAGTCTTCAATGGTGTATCACGGATATAATGCTAAACTTGTGACCCATTATTTTAAAATTAAACTGCAAGCAAAATATGTATTATGTACTGATATTTCAAAATTCTGTTAAAGATGTCCTTAGCTTGGGTTATCGGAAGGCTCTTCACAAACTGTCTTCCTCATCCAGGAGTCTTTAAATAAACTTACCACGTGTTACTTTTTTTTTTTTTTTTTTTTTTTTTTGAGACTAAGTCTTGCTCTTGTGCCCCAGGCTGGAGTGCAATGGCACAATTTCAGCTTACTGCAACCTCTGCTTCAATGGCGCAATCTCGACTCACTGCAACCTCCGCCCCCTGGGTTCAAGTGATTCTCCTGCCTCAGCCTCCCAAGTAGCTGGGATTACAGGCACCTGCCACCACGCCTGGCTAATTTTTGTATTTTTAGTAGGGACAGGGTTTCACCATGTTGGCCAGGGTGGTCTCAAACTCCTGACCTCAGGTGATCTCCCTGCCTCGGCCTCCCTCGGCCTGGGATTACAGGTGTGAGCCACTGCACCCGGCCCCATTCCTTTTAATTTTCTAGAATACTTTGTGCTCTAATAGGGACACAACTGCCTGAAGAAGGAGGGGTGTGGAGGAGAAGATTAAATCTGAGTGCAGGCTGATTACCAAAGATGGTATTGGATTTGTGAATAAAATTAAACGAGTACCATGAAAATTATAGAAGAAAATCTTAACCACCTGTCATAGGGGAGTAAAATTAAACTTGTAAGCTGAAAAAATAGGAAATTCAACTAGAATATGTGATATTAGAATTGAGATTGATAACAGGAACAAGACCAAAAGTGTCAAGACTAGGAATGTTTTCAGAAAAAAATCAATAGCAGGGAATGAGTAATTAAAAATTTGACATTTATGTTCTGAAGAATGAACTTTTCCTTTGTTTAGATACAAAAATACCATTGTGGTATAACTGCCTACAGTATACAGTACAGTAACATGTTGTACAGGTTTGTAGCCTAGGAGCAACAGGCTATACCAGCTGGCCTAGGTGTGTAGTAGACTACACGATCTAGGTTTAAGTGTACTCTATGATGTTTACAGAATGACAAAATCGCATGATGACAGATTTCTCAGAATGTATCCCCGTTGTTAAGTGACACATGACTATGATTGCAAATTTGAGGAAATATGATCAGAGCTTCCAGAAAATTTGAGAATGGTCAGATTTTTATACTCTTAACTTATAATAACAAAAAGGAAACAACGAATACTAATCACTTTTTAGTAAAGCAGGTACGAGAGAATTATAGAAGGAAATCTTAACCACCTGTCATAGAAGAGTAAAATTAAACTTGTAAGCTGAAAAAATTAGGAAATTCAACTAGAATATGCTCACTAAATTCGTTAAAAATATTCTTTAACTGGTAGAAAATTGCTAAAACACTGAAAGTGATCTAAGGTATACTATGCTACAATCACTTTAATTCCATTAAACTCTAATGTTGATTAATATTGCATTAGATTCCAAAATTTTAGTTTCCAGAAACCCATGAATCACTCTGCTGATTTCAGATTGTGCTGGGCTGTAAGAGTTTTAATGGCAGTGGTAATTCCTGTCTTTTTTACTATAATGAGATAGCAGTTTCCAGATAACAAAGTTTCTGATCTGAGATGCGGGAGGTCAGTAACAGGGACTTCCAAGCAGCTATGATTCTGCACTGCAATGTCAAAATACCAGGAGGTAAATCTAGGTCAATGTCAGGATGGAAACTACAAATGGGTAAGAAGCCTAGTACCTTCTTAACAGTGGACTACCACGAAAAGCAGGAGCCATGGTAGAAGGCTGTCCAAGCACAGTGAATAATAGACAAGTTACTTTGCTACATTCTTTTGTGGACCTCTATGGATGATATTTAATGGCCTGTTTCCAAACACCCAGGACAATAGATGTTGGGTCAGTATCAGTTTCCAGAACCCACTTCCTCACTCATGTGTGAGAAAATGGATGAGTAGAGAAGATCCTGATGTACTATACGTCCCCTCTTTCAATGGCTCAGAATTGGGCAGCCAGGACTTTGACATGGCAAAACTCACTGCTGTCAATGGGTGGGCTGTGACAGCCACCAAATTACAGTAGGAGAGTAAATGAGAAGGAAATTCATTTTTATGAGATGTTTAATATTAACAGAAAGCCTTAAGCTCTCTATAAAAAATTTGTGATTTAATCCTCACATCAATGCTTTGAGGTAGCTATGACAAGCTATTAATAGTAAGTAAAAGATCAATGTATGCACTAAATCCACAATCTATGTTTGTTCTATAGCACATGACTTTTCTCTCCTCTTCTCCTTGGGACACTAATGTATTAGCTTCTTATTGTTCTGTAATTAATTAACATAAACTTAGTGGCTTACAACAACATAATTTAGTATCTCTCAGGGTGAGGTTTATCTGGTCCTCTGCTCAGTGTCTCACAGATCATCAGAGTGTCCACTGGGCTGTGACCATTTCTGGAGCATAGGATCCTCTTCCAAGCTCAAATGGTTGTTGGCAGGATTCAGTTCCTTGTGGTTGTAGGACTGACATCCCCACTTTCATGATGGCTTTCAGCAGGGGGCCCCTCTTTCTACTAGAGACTCCCTAGATCCTTGCCATGTGGCACTTTCTCAAGCTCTGTTAGCAACACAAAAGCTTAAATTTTCAAAGCTAGCAAGGGAGAGTCTGTTTCTCTCTCTGTTATTCTGCCTAGGTGAAGTGTGATATAACCTAATCAGGGGCCTATATATCCCATCGCTTTTGCAGTATTCCCAAATCATAGATTCTGCCCCCACTCCCAACATTTAAGGAAAGGAGATTGGGTGTTCCCTTAGTCACATTTAGTAACATCATCAATCTATTTGTGACTCTGTTAATTGCATTAGCAATGGGGTTGTATGCTTTATAAACACAACACTAAAGTAATTCAATTAAAATCTATTTATTGATGGATAAGTTGTCAGGTCTGTGGCCTTTTGTTTATCTCTGACTAATTAAACCATGATCAGATTGATGGGCTGTTTAAGTGATGTTATCTAATGAACTTTTGAAAATGTTACCTTCTATACTTTAAAACTTTTCATTTTGTCACCCTGACTAAAATTAAAAAAAAAAAAAACATTTTGAGTCACAGTAGCTTTTTAAATAAATGCAGGCTGGGCGCGGTGGCTCACACCTGTAATCCCAGCACTTTGGGAAGCCAAGGAGGGTGGATCATGAGGTCAAGAGATGGAAACCATCCTGGCCAACCTGGTGAAACTCCATCTCTATTAAAAATACAAAAATTAGCTGGGTGTGGTGGCATGTGCCTATAGTCCCAGCTACTCAGGAGGCTGAGGCAGGAATTGCTTGAACGTGGGAGGTGAGCCGAGATTGGGCCACTGCACTCCAGCCTGGTGACAGAGCAAGACTCCATCTCAAAAAAAAAAAAAAAAAAAAGAAATGCAAAGATATCTGATAAGATAAAGATACTATTACTTATTGATAACTTGGTGTGCTATAGCTTAATCATGTTAATTACATCTTAACTTCCACTTCATGTCAGCAGCTCTGAGTAAATACTGATAGATGGGAAAAATAATAAATAATTTTGAAACATTAAAATCATTGGGAGAGGCATTAAAATCATGGGGGTGGTGCCACCATAAAGGAGAGATTTGAGCAACCAGAGGATTACTGAACAGACAGTGGGAGGGAGAGAGGAGACAGAGTGAGAAAAAGAGAGTTGGGAGGCCCCTTTTTAAAATTTTGTTTTTTAAGGCATATCAGATTGAATATAAGCTTATCATGTGTATTAGTTAGGATTTTGGATCATAAGCAACAGAAACTGACTCTGGTTCATTAAAACAATCACAATAAACAAAAAGGGAAGGGGGGACAGATGGAAGAATATCAGGTAGCTCTCAGAATAGAAGAACAACAGCTAGATGCTGGAGATACAAACTCTAAGGCAACTCTGGAAGTCTCTTCAAGTTACAACACTGGAATCAATCAGTTACAACTACTTGCATTTGGGAGTTACTAGGCTTACAGCTTAATTTCAGGGATAGGGAGTCAGATTGTTGTAGTTTATTTTTATACCCACCCTTGAATAAATGCTGAGGGAGAAGTGCCCTTTGACAGGCAGTTTTACTGAGTTTACATGCAATTGGCAAAGGGGCAGCATTTCGAAATAGAAAATATTTCAGAAGAAGGGGGAAATGATGATAAGTAAAGAATATTAAAATCTAGGAACTGAAACATGACTTAGAATTTTAGTTTCTAAATAATTTTGACTCATTTTATTTTTCATCCATTAATTAATGAATCCAACATACACTTTTGAACTCCTCTATGTTTCTGTCAGTATTCCTGGTATTGGGACTGTGGGAACATACAATATCTTTGCCCTCATGGAGCTTACATTCTAATGTAAGAGATACTAAACACATATGTATTCTGTCAGTTAGTGATAAGTTCTAGGAAGAAAAGCTAATGCAGAATAAGGGGATAGAGAATGATGGAAATGATCAGAGAAGTCAGATTTTATGAAACAGGAGAAAGAGAAGAGAGAGAGACAATTAAATACCTTGAAGAAGTGCATTCTAGGGAAAGAAAACACAAGTGCAAGAGCCCAGGTATTGCAACATGGTCTGCAAATAGAAAAACAAATTACAAAAAATAAAAACCATAATAATTGGGAATAAAGTCATTGTTGTGAAAGTGCATGAGTCAAATGGGAGACCTGGTGGAAATAGTGCTTCAGAGGTAGCCAGGGACCAGATTATCATTTAGGGTCTCATAGCCCATGAAGGGATTTTAACCTTGGTGTGACTGGCATGTTATGATTTACATGGCAAAAGGTCATGTGTGGATGCCAAAAGGAGTTTCAGAGTGACCTGTTAGAGTGCTGTGAAATTTGTCTAGGTGCAAGATGACAGTGGCCCATATTCTGTGTTAGGGATTTAGATTTGACATGAAGAATTTGATTTTCTCTCTCTTTTTAAGACATGAGCAGGGCTGAACAGACAGTCCTTGAAGCAAATCAGGTTCATTGCTCAATTTGACCACTAACATGATGGAGAATCCTGGGCAAATCATCTGATGCTCTCACATGTTGGTATTTGATTGCAGTGCTTATTACAACACTGGCTTTTAAAATGCAATTATAAAATACTATGGTAAAAATAATTGGTTTCTTTATAAATGACTAATTTGTGGGGAAAAAAAGTTATGTTTGTATGTATTTGTGGGAGCTGTGGAAAGGGTAGGAGAAGAGAGGGACTTATAAATGAGCTGTGAAATGCAGATTAAGATCCTCTGAGAAAACTTGGCCCGATTGTTTTTTCTTCTACTTTCTCCAATTAACGATGTTTCCTTTGAGGGAATGAGGCATCTGAAGATCATTATGTTTCAGTAGAGCAGTGATGCAAAGCCACTTCTCAGGAATGACTCAGAGGAATTGCTCCCTGGAAGAACATCAGGGTTTTTGCCTTTTAGATTCAGGCTGTTTAAAATCCAAATGCAATATGGTTCTTATGCTGTCGTCCTCTGGTGAAATGGCCATAAGATGAGGAATTGCAGTCTCAAACTATATTTAAGGGCTGCATGCTGATCAAAGAAAAACACTTTGTGGGGCTATTAATTTGTGAAAAATACAGTATTTTGGAGGAAAACTGCACTGCAATGGAGTGGAAGGGGGGGTTCATATCTAGAAAAGAAAGTTTCCATTTGAACTTAAAAGGGAACATAGGTTAATAAAGAACGGTGTGGATACTGAAAGTAATTTATATTTCTGACACAAATGGTGATCATTTATGACAGAAGAATGGGAAATAAAGGAAGAGAATTATTTGTGTTAAAATGAGTTAGCAAAGGACAGAAATTAAAAACTCATTGACAGTAGATTGGTATTCTAAAAGCGTGTCACGCTGAATCTTCTTGTTCTGTCTGTGGCAGCTAGATTAAAAGTTACATTTGGGATGTACATGTTGCAAAATGCCTGGCCTGCAGAGTCAGAAAGAACTGTGTTCTCAGCTGGACTCCTCTAATCATTAGTTGTATGATCTTGGGCAAATTTCTACCTCCAAAAATTTTATTCACAAAGTTAGAATGTAAAGCCCCAAACATATTACTTGGTCCATTTTAGGCCCTGTGTGAATGTCAATCTCCCCTCTCCCAAAGAATGTTACATACTGTGATTGCTTTTTAACAAAAGACTTTGCTATGTTCTTGCTATAGTTGAATTATAAAGGGGTTCCTTGTGTCTCTGAATAATAATGTGTTTCATTTTTAATATATTCAAGAAAGAATATTCAAATTTCTCCTACAAATTATGAATAAGTAACAGCTATTACTTATCATATGTTTGCATTAGTTTACAAAGTTGCCCGGAAAATTTTCATACAGCAATTTAAGAAACTACTATTTGATCATATATTAAGTAGTATTCAAAAACAATTGTATCTTGATACCTTTGTTCTATTGTTTAGACATAAGCAAACATCTATTATAATATTTCTTATAAAAATTATTTTTTCACTGTATAGATGTATTATTTCAGCATAGATGTGACTATTAAAGCTGAGGCTTCTTGTTTTCAGTGACATAGTTTTGCCTTTTATTTTATTTTTCCATAGAAATGTCTTAGTAAGTATTTAGTGTAAGTTCTTTCTTATTAATATTAGGTTTATAAGTGTAACAGAACGTACTTGTCATGCAGTGAGACTTGAGAATCTTATGACTCTATTGGGAATTTTTATCATGTGTTTACAGATTTAATAACAATGGAACACAAAGTCTTTTAAGAATATTTCTTGTAACAATTATCTGTTGAATTATCACAAAAATCCATGATTTCATTAAAAGATTTAATGTCTGACTGTACAAAAATATTACTTGCCTTCCTCATGCAGTTATTCTTATAGAGTATTAAAGTCATCTTGAATGGTAATGCTACATTTATCAAAATGACTTAGTTTCACATACATGCAATTGTGTTTTATATGTATGAGCAGAATGCTTTTGTACTCGAGGATTTACCTCATGATATGAAGAACCATTTTAGAGAAACATAGATAATTAAGTCCAGGCTCAAGTCATACAATATCTAGAAAATTTTGGCAAGATTTGGTTGTTTCTAGTAGAGTGTGGGTCTGCATGGTCACTGTTCTCAGTCAAACCCTGGGTCTATCTGCAGAGAAGTAATAAACAACTTGGCAGTCTTTAAAAACCTGGAACATAATTCCTTATTTGTCTCTCCTCTTTCATCCACTGAACATTTAGTCTAAGAAAATGGTGGTTTAGTTGGTTTAATATTCAAAGGTGATATTATAATAGGCTTGGTTTGGCTAAAGAGATGAAAATGTGGTCAGATGTCCTTAGTACGTTTGCAGTATCCATTTGTGGTTCTGAGGAAATGTGTGTGTGACTCTACCTATTTGATGGCTTACATAAAATTTGGTTTCCAAATGAGCCACTAAATTGGGCTCATTGTACAGCAAGGTCCATCAGTGTATGGTTAAATGTTCTTTCTTCTTCATTAGATATTTGTCAACTAGACTGATGTGAAATCTATGTTGGACAAAAATTCTTCCCTGGAGCATTCATGCTCAATTTCATTTTTTTGTAAACTGATAATTATTACCATATTCTTGTTAAAAGTTTCCAAACACTACTTTTCACTTTTTATTTTTTTATTTTTGTGGGTACATAGTAGATGTATATATTTATGGGGCACATGAGATGTTTTGATACAGGCATACAATGAATAATAATGACATCATGGAGAATGGGGTGTTCGTGCCCTCAGGCATTTATCCTTTGTGTTACAAACATTCCAATTATACTCTTTTAGTTATTTTAAAATTACAATTAAATTATTGACTATAGTCATCCTGTTATGCTATCAAATAGTGGGTCTTATTTATTCTATTTTTTTGGTATCTTTTAGCCATCCCTACCTCCTCCCAACCACCCTGCTACCCTTCCCAGACTCTGGTAACTATACTTCTACACTCTATGTTCATGAGTTCAATTGTTTTGATTTTTATATCCCACAAATAAGTGAGACCATGTGATGTTTGTCTTTCTGTGCCTGGCTTATTTCATTTAATATAATGACCTCCAGTTCCATCCATGTTGTTGCAAATAACAGGATCTCATTATTATGTATGGATGAATGGTACTCCATTGTGTATATGTACCACATTTTCTTTATCCATTCTTCTGTTGATGGACACTTAGGCTGCTTCCAAATCTTGGCTACTGTGAACAGTGCTACAATAAATGTGGGAATAGAGATATCTCTTCAATATACTGATTTCCTTTCTTTGGGGTATATACACAGCAGTGGGATTGCTGGATCATATACCTCTAATTTTAGTTTTTTGAGGAACCTCAATACTGTTATTCACAGTTCTTGTACTAATTTAGATTCCCACCAACAGTATACAAGGGTTCCCTTTTCTCCACATCCTCACCAGCATTTGTTATTGCCTGTCTTTTGGATATAAACCATTTAAACTAGAGTGAGATGACACCTCATTGTAGTTTTGATTTGCATTTATCTTATGATCAATGATTTTGAACATCTTTTCATATGCCTATTTGCCATTTGCATGTCATTTTTTTGAGAAACACCTATTCATATCTTTTGCCCAATTTTAAATCAGATTATTAAATTCTTTCTTATAGAGTTTTTTGAGCTTCTTATCTATTCTGGTTATTAATCCTTTGTCAGAGGGGTAGTTTGCAAATATTTTCTCCCATTCTGTTGATTGTCTCTTCACTTTGTTGATTGTTTCCCTCACTGTGCGTAAACTTTACAACTTGATGTGATCTCATTTGTCCATTTTTGCTTTGGTTGCCTGTGCTTGCGGGTTATTACTGAAGAAAATTTTTGCCCAAACCAACGTCCTGGAGAAGTTTTCCAATGTTTCATAGTAGTTTCATAGTTTGTGTTCTTAGATTTAAGACTCTAATCCATTTTGATTTGATTTTTGTATATGGGGAGAAATAGGGGTCTAGTTGTTCTGCATGTGAATATCTAGTTTTCCCAGCACATTTTGTTGAAGAGATTGTCCTTTCCTCAGTGTATTTTTTGGTACCATTGTCAAAAATGAGCTCACTGTATATATATGGATTTATTTGTGGGTTCTCTCTTCTGTTTCTTTGGTCTATGTTTCTGTTTTTATGCCAGTAACATGCCATTTTGTTTACTATAGCTCTGTAGTATAATTTAAAGTCAAGTAATGTGATTCTTCTGATTTTGTTCTTTTTGCTTAGGATAACTTCAGCTATGCAGGATCTTTTGTGGTTCCATATAAATTTTAGGATTATTTTTTCTCTTTCTGTGAAGAATGCCATTGGTATTTTGATAGAGATTGCATTGAATCTGTAGATTGCTTTGGGTAGTAAGGACATCTTAACAATATTGATTCTGCTAATACATGAACATGGAATATCTTTCCATTTTTGGTGTCCTCTTCAATTTCTTTCATCAGTGTTATATAGTTTTCTTTATAGATATATTTCACATATTAGTTAATTCCTAGATATTTAATTGTATTCGTGGCTATTGTAAAAGGGATTACTTTTTTTATTTGTTTTTCAAATTGTTGATTTTTGTATTTTGATTTTGTATCTTGCAGTTTTACTGAATTTGTTCATCAGTTCTAATCATTTTAGGGGGGAGTCTTTAGGTTTTTCCAAATATAAGATCATATTGTCTACAAATAAAAATAATTTGACTTTTTCTTTTGCAAGTTAGATGCCCTTTATTTTTTTTCTTTTGTGTGATTGCTCTTGCTAGGACTTCCAGTACTGTGTTAACAGTGGTGAAAGTGGAGATCTTTGTCATGTTCCAGATCTTAGAGAAAAAGCTTCACTTTTTATCCCATTCAGTATGATACCAGCATGGGTCTGTCATATATAGCTTATATTATGTTGAGATGTATTCCTTTTATACCCAGTTTTTTGAGGGTTTTTTATTATGAAGAGATGTTATACTTCATCAAATGCTTTTTTTTTTTTTTTTTTTTTTTTTTTGAGATGGAGTCTTGCTCTGTCCCCCAGGCTGGAGTGCAGTGGTGTGATCTCAGCTCACTGCAACCTCTGCCTCCCGGGTTTAAGCAAGTCTCTGCCTCAGCTTCCAGAGTAGCTGGGATTACAGGTGCGTGCCACCACGCCTGGCAAATTTTTGTATTTTTAGTAGAGACAGTTTCACCATTGGTTTCACCATTTGGCCAGGCTGGTCTTGAACTCCTCACCTCATGATCCACCTGTCTCAGCCTCCCAAAGTGCTGGAATTACAGGCATGAGCCACTGTGCCCAGCCTATCAACTGCTTTTTAGGTATCAATTAAAACAATTATATGATTTTTGCCCTTCATTCTGTTGATATGATGTATCACATTGATTGATTTGCATATGTTGAACTATCCTTGCATCCCTGGGATAAGTCTCACTTGGTCATGATGAATGATATTTTTAATGCATTGTTGTGTTTAGTTTGCTAGTATTTTGTTGAGGATTTTCACAGCAGTGTTCATCAGAGATGTTGGCCTGTAGTTTTCTTTTTTTAATGTGTCTTTGTCTGGTTTTGGTATCAGAGTAATACTGGCTTTGAGAATGAGTTTGGAAGTATGCCATTGTCCCCTGTTTTTCAGAATAGTTTGAGTAGGATTGGTACTAGTGCTTCTTTAAATGTTTGATATAATTCAGCAGTGAAGTCGGGTCCTGGGCTTTTCTTTACTGGGAGACTTTTTATTACAGATTTGATCTTTTTACTTATTATTGATCTGTTCAGTTTTTGGATTTCTTCCTGTTTCAATCTTAGTAAGTTTTATGTGTCTAGGAGTGTGTTCGTTTCTCCTAGATTTTCCAATGTATTTTATGTGTTCATTTATTCTGTGTTCATTTATTCTATATATTCCAAAGGATCATAGTGACTACTAATGATCCTTTGAATTTCTGCAGTATCAGATGCAATGTTCCCTTTTTCATCCCTGACTAAACATTACTTTTCTACTGTTTGCTTTTTGATATCACAAATTTAATAACTTTACAGTAAATTCTTGTTTTTAAGTTTTCAGCACTTAGGATTCTTATTTGAAAGCAACAGAAGCTGATTCTTAAGCTAAAAGAAAAATTATTAAATTCCTAGTTATTTACAATGATTTTCTTAAAACAGATTTAATATCAGGTAAAAGTACAGATAATGTAACTATTCTTGATCTTTTTAGCTACATTCAGTTTTGGCAAGAATATAATAGATAGGCTGGGTACGGTGGCTCATGCTTGTAATCCCAGCACTTTGGGAGGCCAAGGCAGGCAGATCACCTGAGGTTAGGAGCTTAAGACCAGCCTGGCCCACGTGGTGAAACTCCATCTCTACTAAAAGTAGCTGGGTGTGGTGATGGGCACCTGTAATCCCAGCTATTCGGGAGACTGAGGCAGGAGACTCACTTGAACCTGGGAGGCAGAGGTTTCAGTGAGCCGAGATCATGCCACTGCACTCCAGCCTGGGTGACAGAGCGAGGCTCCGTCTCAAAAAAAAAAAAAAAAAAAAAAAAAAGATATTGCCCCTACCAGTAAATATTAGCTTTTAAATTATTTTATTTTTAATTTTATAGAACAACAAAAGACATCTTGTTTAATTTACAGTTATTTTAATTTGCCTTTCTTTGTTTCCTTGTTAAGCTAAATTTTCTTTAATCATTTATTAGCTATTTGTATTTATTCACGTTGCTGTTGTGAAAAGAAAAAAAAATCTTGGGATTCCCAAATCACTAATCCAAAGGGAAAAATCAAGCTGGGAAGTGCTTAGGGCAAACCTGCTCCACTGTATTCCTAAAAAAGATAGCTACTAAGATTAAAAAGCTGCATACCTCCCTCACAATTGGTCCACAAGGAAATTCCTTGCAGACAAAGGACAAACAGAACTCAGGAGAAACCCTTTGCTCACTGAGATAAATGCATATCTAATTGCTTCCTTTGGAAAGGAATCAGAAATTCAAAATAATATAACCATTTGTCTTCCATCTACCTATGACCTGGAAGCCCCCTCCCCACTTTGAGTTGTCCTACTTTTCTGCACCAAACCAATGTCCATTTTAACACATATTGATTGATGTCTCATATCTCCCTATAACATATAAAACCAAGCTGTTCCCTGACCACTTTGGGCACATGTTGTCAAGACTTCCTGAGGCTGTGCCACAGGTGCATCCTTAACCTTGGCAAAATAAACTTTCTAAATTGACTGAGACCTGTCTCAGTTATTTCGGGTTCACAGTGTGAATTATCTGATAGTGGATTTTGCCTATATTTTCTACTGTGCTTTAATTATGTACTGCTGATATACAGAGCTATCTATATTTTATATAGATATATTACAGTATAGACATAGTACCATTTATGGAATGGAGAATAAAATTTTTCAGAAAAATATTTTACCTAATATATTTATCCAATATATATTTGCTGGTCATGTGAAAATTTAACAAATATCAAATGAAAAAGAAAGAATATATATGTGTGTGTACCTATATATCATATATAACATGTTATTAAATGTATAAGCATTTTTATTAAAGTATAATTTATATATAATAAAAATGTATATTTTAAACTGTGCAATTTGATAACTTTTGATACATGTATAAAGGTGTGATATAAACCAATTTGTGATATAATCTGTGCGATGTGATAACTTTTGACACGTGTAAATCTGTGATATAAACCATCACCGCAATTTAGATAATGAACATATTCAAATTGCTCCCAATTTGGAGCATTTAGCCCATTTACATTTAAGATTAATATTGTTATGTGTGAATTTGATCCTGTCATTATGATGTTAGCTGGTTATTTTACTCATTAGTTGATGCAGTTTGTTCCTAGCGTCAATGGTCTTTACAATTTGGCATGTTTTTGCAGTGGCTGGTACCGGTTGTTCTTTTCCATGTTTAGTTCTTCCTTCAGGAGTTCTTGTAAAGCAGGCCTGGTGGTGACAGAATCTCTCCGCATTTGTTTGTCTCTAAAGGATTTTATTTCTCCTTCACTTATGAAGCTTATTTTGACTGGATATGAAATTCTGGGTTGAAAATTCTTTTATTTAAGAATGTTGAATATTGGCCTCCACTCTCTTCTGGCTTGTACAGTTTCTGCCAAGAGATCCACTGTTAGTCTGATGGGCTTTGCTTTGTGGGTAACCCGACCTTTCTCTCTGGCTGCCCTTAACATTTTTTCCTTCATTTCAATTTTGGTGAATCTGACAATTATATGTCTTGGAGTTGTTCTTCTTAATTAATATCTTCATGGCATTCTCGTATTTCCTGAATTTGATTGTTGGCCTGCCTTGCTAGGTTGGGGAAGTTCTCCTCGATAATATCCTGAAGAGTGTTTTCCAACTTGGTTCCATTCTCCCTGTCACTTTCAGGTACACCAATGAGATGTAGATTTGGTCTTTTCACATAGTCCCATATTTCTTGGAGGCTTTGTTCATTTCTTTTTATTCTTTTTTCTCTAAACTTCCCTTCTCACTTCATTTCATTGATTTGATCTTCAATCACTGATACCCTTTCTTCCACTTGATTGAATCAGCTACTAAAGCTTGTGCATGCATCACATATTTCTTGTGCCATGGTTTTCAGCTCCATCAGGTCATTTAAGGTCTTCTCTATGCTGTTTATTCTAGTTAGCCATTCATCTAATCTTTTTTCAAGGTTTTTAGCTTCCTTGTGATGGGCTCGAACATCCTCCTTTAGCTCAGAGAAGTTTGTTATTACTGATCATCTGAAGCCTTCTTCTCTCCACTCGTCAAAGTCATTCTCCATCTAGCTGTGTTCCGTTGTTGGCGAGGAGCTTTGTTCCTTTGGAGAGAAGAGGGGCTCTGATTTTCAGAATTTTCAGCTTTTTTTCTCTGGTTTCTCCCCATCTTTGTTGTTTTATCTACCTTTGGTCTTTGATGATGGTGACCTACAGATGTGGCCAAATGGGAACAGCTCCAGTCTACAGCTCCCAGTGTAAGCAATGCACAAGATGGGTGATTTGTGCATTTCCAACTGAGGTACCAGGTTCATCTCGCTGGAGCTTGTCGGATAGTGGGTGCAGCCCACAGAGTGTGAGCCAAAGCAGGGTGGGGCATCGCCTCACCCAGGAAGCACAAGGGGTCAGGGAATTCCCTTTCCTAGCCAAGGGAAGCCATGACAGATAGTACCTGGAAAATCGGGACACTCCCACTCTAATACTACACTTTTCCAAGAGTCTTAGCAATCGGCACACCAGGAGATTATATCCCGCTCATGGCTCAGAGGGTCCCACACCCACAGAGCCTCACTCACTGCTAGCACAGCAGTCTGAGATCGAACTGCAAGGTGGCAGTGAGGCTGGGGGAGGGGCGTCTGCTGTCGCTGAGACTTGAGTAGGTAAACAAAGTGGCCGGGAAGCTTGAACTGGGTGGAGCCCACCTCAGCTCAAGGAAGCCTGCCTGCCTCTGTAGACTCCACCTCTCGGGGCAGTGCATAGCTGAACAAAAGACAGCAGAAACTTCTGCAGACTTAAACATCCCTGTCTGACAGCTTTGAATAGAGTAGTGGTTCTCCCAGCACGGAGTTGGAGATCTGAGAACGGACAGACTGCCTCCTCAAGTGGGTCCCTGATCCCTGAGTAGCCTAACTGGGAGACATCTCCCAGTGGGGGCCAACTGACACCTCATGCAGCTGGGTGCCCCTCTGAGACGAAGCTTCCAGAGGAAGGATCAGGCAGCAACATTTTCCATTCTGCAATATTTGCTGTTCTGCAGCCTCCGCTGGTGATACCCAGGCAAACAGGTTGTGGAGTGGACCTCCAGCAAACTCCAACAGACCTGCAGCTCAGGGTCCTGACTGTCAGAAGGAAAACTAACAAACAGAACAATTTTCAAAAGCCAAAGCAGTTTATGACCTTAAAGCCTTTCACCAACCTAGTTTCTGACTTGCATAATTTAGACCATGTCTACATTTTGAAGACATTTCTACTTTTATTTTACCAATAATTTTAAAGCTAGCCTATTTATATATAGCAATATATATTGTTATAACATATGACAGTAAGTATACAAATAAACACATCTAGACATGTATACATACACAAATGAAGATCCAATAGCTTGGAACCCTAGCCATAAGATAGCACTACAAGCTTACCAGTTTTACTTTGTTTGCCCCAATAGACAATCCAATGAAGCCTGTGAACCAAAATTTCAGGTACAGTGGTTTCTATGACAGTTTGATTTTTAAAAGCCAAATTTCCCCAGAATCCAAAGAACACTGGGGCCAAACAGCACCAAAGGAGAACACCACAAGTTAAAACAGGCCCCCTGCTTAGAACAGCAGCACAAAACCCTGGATACATGCAATGAAATCTTACTTTCCTATTCAACAGTAAACTCCAGATTCCATACAATATTGGGGCCAAACAGTATTGTAACTGTGAGAGAAAATTCTAAGGAGGGTTTAGTACTAGATCTCAGAACCTCTGCCAAGGGCATCCCGTTTGGAGAGGTGGAGGTCCAGAGGATCCCCTGGGATGTCCCCCTGTGGGATCCAACCTTAGAGTGTCAGATGTCTCTGACCTTAGGTAGGCACTAGTGCTGCTTTGTCTTCTCCCTCCAGAGGCAATGGCCTACCACGATCTTTGTAAGGCCATGCTTTCTCAGGCTTCCTGTTCCACCAGAGTGACAGCCATGAAGTAAAAGGCATTGAAGCTTTATTTTTCTTTCAAAATAGTTGATCTAAGCACTTGATTTTCTTTAAGCCAATCAGAGCTCTTTTATATAAACATCATATACATAACACATGTATAACTACACAGACTGAAGGAGATTCAGTAGTTGTAAGATTTTTCATGTGCCAATCTCCTATTTGCATTGCTCACCCTGGGGTGGAGCACTTCAAGAACCAGGGCTAGGAAAACATGCAGTTTCTATGGCCTAATAAGTAGGAATAGCTGGAAGACAAGAACAGATTTTGAGAGGGATACATCCACTTCTAATCCCTGGCACTCCATGAGGAAAACAGAGGTTTTTTCAAAAATGAATCAATGGTGCCTCCTTTGTTTTCCCAAGAAGTCCCAGGACTTCAGAGGTTATCTTGGGGCCCTTCATGTGTGCAATAAGAGTGGTAAGACAAAAATGGAGACTAATTCAGTTGACTGATAAAACCTTTTTCCAGAAAAACAAGATCCATGAGAAAAGACATACAGGCCTTTTAAATATACCTATAGCTTCGATAACCATGGACATCTACTTTTAAATAAGCTAACTTTTAACTATAGCACCCCTTTTTAAAGTCATTTTAAATGTCTAATTTCCTGACTTTAGCCATGCCAAATGGCCATTTGAATTCTTGTTGAGCAGAGAATACAGTGATTTTTATCCTTCCTGCTACCAGTTTGCACAGAGAAAGAGAAGCCAGAGGCTGGGCACAGTGGCTCACGCCTGTAATCCCAGCACTTTGGGAGGCTGAGGCGGGCACATCACGAGGTCAGGAGATTGAGACCATCCTGGCTAACACGGTGAAATCCCATCTCTACTAAAAATACAAAAAAATTAGCTGGGTGTGATGGCAGGTGCCTGTAGTCCAAGCTACTCGGGAGGCTGAGGCAGGAGAATGGCATGAACCTGGGAGGCAGAGCTTGCAGTGACCTGAGATGGTGCCACGACACTCCAGCCTGGGCGACAGAGCAAGACTCCATCTAAAAAAAAAAACAAAAAAAAAAAACCAGAAGCTAGAAATCTGACTGGCAAGAACCTTTATCCTTTTGCTGGCATGTCAGGCTTCTGGATTCCCTTCCCCTGAGACATGGAGTGCTTTGACCCTGGAGTCCTGTGAAGGAGAAAAAGCTATTTTCTTTCTCCAGCCTGAGGGTCAAAGGAGTCCAGTGATTTAGGATACACTTGAGGAGTGCAGGCTGAAAATGATTCACTGGTTACCCATCTGGAAAGAGGAGTAAAAGGCTTCCCTTTGTTCCTCTCTCTTCCTAGCGAATACCCAGGGTATGTGACAGGGAGAAAAGGCATCCCTCTTAATTATTTTGACCTTATATCCCCAGGTTCTGGCGACCTGTGCAGGTGCTGACCATGGGTGCAAGTGCAACCTTCACCCATGAAGTTGGAGGCATAGCTGACAGGCATGCACCTGAGCAGAGCCTAAGCCTCCCACTCTCAGTCACATTTGAGTGCCCTAGACCCTATCTATGCCATGGATGTAAGCATGATATTCCCATCCATGAAGCAGGAGGCCTAATTGTCAGGAATTAGTCATGCTCACCTGCACTATGCCCTTCGCCCTTCGACTCCTGCTGTCATCTGCCTCAGGTCTATTGTTCCATTCCAGTGCTTCAAACTGAAGCTTCGGAGAAAAAGGTGCCTCAGGGGGGTGTATGAACCCATTAAATTGGTCCCAGATAGCCCTTGCCAAATTGCAGCTAGCAACTGGCAGGGGCTGCTCCACCATTGCCTCCCTATCACAAGTAGGTGAAGCTGTGGGGCCAAGTCCTCCTCAAACAAGGGAGAGAGAAAGGGAGTCCCAGTAACTGGGGACCTGGCCTATGAAGGTGACAACTAAGAGATTGGGTTTTTCCTGAGATGCCCTTCACGGTCATGCTAAGAGAGGAGGCGGACCTAGGTTGGAGAGGAGAACTGAAAGGCCCGCTCAAGTCCAGGAGGAGGTCCAACCTCCTTTCCTTGATCCCTAGAATCACCCTAGCTCCTGGATGGCAATGACAGTCTGAACCACCAGAGTCAGCGAAAGGAACCCTGGGACCAGTCAGTCCTGCTGCACCATTTGGGAGATGGCAATCTGGACCTTGCAACCCATGTCTCAGGGACAGTCTGCCCTCCAATGATCCACATTTGCAGCAGTTGACAGGTGCATCGTGAGGACTCTGAGGTTTGTGAGCCTGCAAGTTGGTTATTAGAGCCTCTGTCTTTTTCTTGTGTCTCCTTCCCTCTCTTGGGCCTCCCAATCCTATTTTAAAAGGCCAAGGTGGCCACTTCAGGAGGTCCTCTATAGTACTATCTGGTCGTGTGGCCTGTTTCTGTAGCTTCCTCCTGATATCAGGGGCTGCCTGAGTAATAAACTCATCCCTTAGAACCAGCTGTTCCTCTATTGAATCTGGAGATAGAGTGGTATGTTTCATCAAGTCCCCTCTTAGATTTCTGAGGAAGGCAGTGGGATTCTCATCCAATCCCTGGTCTACCATGGATAGCCCAGTGCAATCAAGAGGTCTAGTCCCAGTCCCTTGCAAGCCATCCAATATGCACACCTGTAAGGGCTTCCTTTTCCATTCTCCCGTTTCATCATTGGGGTCCCATTTAGTGTTCTCCAATGGTACTGCTATTCTTCCAACTAGATAAGGCCCCTCTGCTTCCCTGGTCCTATATAACATGTAAAGCTTATCCTAAAAATTCTCTGCCACTTGCAGGGTGGCCTGTTTTCAGCAGTGGTCAGGGTTTGATGCAAAAGTAACATGACATCCTTCCATGAGAGTTCAAATAGTTAGGTTAAGTTCTGGAAGGCCAATATATGCCTGTCAGGGCCATCTGAAAACCTGCTTGGATCCCCCTTAATTTGCTGTAAGCCCTGAAGAGAAAGGGGGACCTGAATCTAAATGGGACCGTGTTTACCACACATCTGTTGTAGGAGCAGGAGTGAGACTGGGACCTGCCTAAGATGACTTCTAAGATGAGGCAAGCTTGGAAGAGAACCTGGATAGGGAGGAGTGGAGGGAGCTGATTCCCCTGCTGAAGGTACCACTGGGGTTTGTTTCCCCAGTTCCCTGGGATTGACCCTTGCAGCCTCTCCTGAGATGGTTACTAGGAAGGCTGAATCAATCCCACAACGTTGGCAAAGATCTGGGTTACACTACAAGGCAAAGAAAAATAGTCCAAGGTCCCTTCACATAAGGGACCTTGGACTGTTTGCCCTCGTGTTTATGGAAAAGCTTTCTTCTTGAGGCAATGCTTCTTTTCTGTGCCTCAAGGTGCTTAGACCTAAGTTGTCAACCAAGTAAATTACAAGAACATTTTTACCACAAGTTTACATACAGATACCAAGACATACTTTTCTTTGTCTGTGCTACTCTTAACCTTATATTATATACTTTCAATGACTAAGCCAAATGCTCATTCTACACAGTAGTATCTTTGTTTGGCAACATTCTTAACATTTTAATATTGTATATAAAAGAAGAACCATGACAGCATGAGAAAAAAGAAAGAAACAACGATAGGAAAGACTAAGGTCCTAGCACGGACACCCTAATGGGCAGTCAGGGACTGGAATTAGTCCAGGGGCCTTTGGATAACACCAAGGTGTAGCCTCGGCCAGATACTCTCAGTTGCTCCAGGACCTCCATCCAGTCCCAAGTGACTGCTAGACCTCCATGAAGTGAAACTGGGTTGGAACAAAACCAACATTCCCAACACCAGAGAGTGATGGGGGATTGACAGTGTCCTCCCCAGCAAGCCTGTCCTCCTTAAGTCTAGCAACCATGCTAGTCATTTTTAACTGGCTAAGAGTCCAGTGTTTTTTCTTCATTTTGGCTATTATGGAGTTTAGAGACTCCAAAAAAAAAGGACAGAAAGCAAATTCACTTTTACTCACCCTTCCTGCAGATGAGCCCTAAAATGTTACGGGATCTTTGGGGGGTGGATTTTCTGGCCGGAAACCTCTGTGGCTGCGGGTGGCTTTGCCTGACTTCTTGTCCTGTATGCAGGAAGAAAGAAGTATGCAGACAAGCGAAGGGTGAACAAGATGAAGATGAGCTTTATTGAGTGTTCCAGCAGCTCAGAGGAGACCTGCAGCAGGTAGCTCCTCTCGTAGGCAGATCATCCATGGAGCCTTCAGTTCTCAACAGAGAGGAGGCCCTGGAGAGGGTGGCTCCTCTCTGCTTGTGGTCATCCCATTGTCTCCAGCTGTCAGCAGACAGGGTACCTCCTCTCTGCAGCTTGTCCTCCTGTCCTGTCTCTGCCTTCTTCATCCTCTGGTTGTCCTCTGCCCTGCTCTGGCTGAGCCCAGGGCTTTTATGGACCTCAGAGGGGAGGAAGTGCCTGCTGATTGGTCCATGGTTGGCCATGGGTGGGCCCAGAAGAGCCATAATGAGTCCCCACTCTGGTCTGCAGGACCGGCAGTCTGGCCCCCAGCCTTCGGGACCTCCTTGGCCTGAAGGTGGGGGTTCACTGGGAACCTGCCCCCTTCTACCCAGGAATCAATCTGCCTCCGGGGGCCAGGCCAGGAATTAATCAGCCTCCTGGTGCCAATCATGGCCCAGGGGCTCTTCCCCAACTCCCACTCCAAGATTGGAGCAGGTGCCGGTGTGTCCGGAATTGGTTGCTTCCGGTCGGTTCTTGGTCTCACTGACTTCAAGAATGAAGCCGTGGACCCTTGTGGTGAGTGTTACAGTTCTTAAAGATGGTGTGTCCGGAGTTTATTCCTTCAGATGTTCAGATGTGTCTGGACTTTCTTCCTTCTGGTGGGTTCTTGCTGACTTCAGAGGTGAAGCCGCAGACCTTTGCAGTGAGTGTTACAGCTCTTAAAGGTGGCGCGTCCAGAGTTGTTCATTCCTCCCGGTGGGTTCATGGTCTCGCTGGCTTCAGGACTGAAGCTGCAGACCTTTGCGGTGAGTGTTACAGCTCTTAAAGGTGGCGTGTCCAGAGTTGTTAGTTCCTCCGGATGGGTTTGTGGTCTTGCTAGCTTCAGGAGTGAAGCTGCAGACATTTGCAGTGAGTGTTACAGCTCATAAAGTTAGTGCAGACCGAAAGAGTGAGCAGCAGCAAGAGTTTTTGAGAAGAGCAAAAGAACAAAGCTTCCACAGCAAGGAAGAGGACCCTAGGGGGTTGCTGTTGCTGGCTTGTGTGGTCTGCTTTTATTCCCTTATTTGGCCCCATGCACATCTTGCTGATTGGTCCATCTTACAGAGAGCTGATCAGTCCATTTTACAGAGTGCTGATTGGTCCGTTTTACAGAGTGCTGATTGGTGTATTTGCAAACCTTTAGCTAGACACAGAGCACTGATTGGTGCATTTACAATCCTTAGCTAGACAGAAAACTTCTCCAAGTCCCCACCTGACCCAGAAGCCCAGCCGGCTTCACCTCTCACCAGGAGTGGAGAGAGGCCAGGCAGCCAGAGCAGACACCCTTGAGCCTGCAGAAAAAGTGTGTGTGGGGGGGTCCTTCCTGGGGCTTCCAAGGGTATAAGCTGCAGAGACACCCTGGTCCTGTGCCTAGGAGGGTGGCTGAAGCCACACCCAGGAAGGCAGATCTTGCTTGCTGCGGGCCCTACCCAAAGAGCACAAGAAGGCTCGGATACACAGCTGCAGTTTGGATGGCTATAGCCCTGCCCAGGAGGGCCAGGCTCCTGTCTGCTCCGTAAAGCAGGAGACTTGGGTTTGCAGCTGTGGTTTGGGTGCAACCGGGGAGTTCTGGTCCCAACTCAGAAGAGGCGGGGCTCCCACTGGCTCCATGGAGTGTGCAGCCCCAACTAAGCCTCCCTTCTGCAGCCAGTGTCATGTCTTCTGCCATCAATGTCTTCTATCTCAGAGATTCTTTCCTCAGCTGTCTGCTAATGAGCCCATCAAAAGCATTCTTTATTTCTGTTACAGTGATTATTTCTAAACATTTTTTAAATTCTTTCTCAGAATTTTTATCACTTCTTATATTTTCCATCTGTTCTTGCATGTTGCCTACTCTTTTTAATAAGGCCATTAGCATAGTAATCATAGTTTAAAAAGATTCCTGGTCTGGTAATTCCAACATTCCTGTCATATCTCACTCTGAATCCGTTGCTTGTTCAGTTTTTTTTTTTTTTAACCTGCAGTTTTGTTGTTGTTGTTTTTGCCTGCTAGTAGCTCTGTAATTTTTTATTGAAAGGTAGATATTGATATACTGGGTAAAAGAAACTGCAGTAAATAGGCCTTTGGTAATAGCGGTAAGGTGTAGGGAGAAAGAAAGTGTTTTATAGCCCTGTGATTAAGTCTCAGTTTTTCGTGAGCTTGTGGGCCTGGACTGGGAATGTTACATGTGCTTCTGAGTATTTTTCCCCCTCCCCTTAGGTGGGACAGAATGGCTAGAGTGGGTTGAAGTTGAGCATTTGCCTTCCTCCTGGTGGATTTGGCTCGTCTGACAAAACCCTATTCTGTTAGGCTTTTGTAAAATAGTTTATTTTGAGGACACACCTTGTTAAGAAAACCATATTGCTCTGGCTTATTTCAAATCATTTTTTTGTTTTGTTTTGTTTTTTACCACTCACCCTGTTGGAAGCTTGAAAGGATTTTTCTCCTATACTCATCATGAGGGCCTGATAAGGTTCTGGGGGTAAAATTCACAAAAATGTGAATTGCCCCCACCCTTGTTCAAGCATAAGTGGGTCCTCTGGAGTTTCTAATACCTAAAGAAAGAGTAAACACTGAATAAAAATGTATTTTCTCTTTTAGAGACAAGACAATCAAAATCTGAATTTTACTTTGTAAATCAAAGAGAACGACTAAGGCAAGTCTCAATCATTTTAGGAGGTTTATCTGCCAAAGTTAAGGACGTGCACCAGGGAGGCAGTTCTATGCCTTTCTCCAAAGATGATTTTGAAGGCCTCAGTATTTAAAGGAGAAGGGCAGATATTTGGGGAAGAGAAATATTTTTTAAAAGATTCAGTAGATAAAAGGACAGAATGGTTGCATCCTTTTGAGTCTTTGATCAGCCTTTCACTTAATATACAGTTTTCCTGTGAGAGGGTGGTAGAGGAAATAGTTACTCATAACTTAGTGTGGCTTAGTGAATCTGCATTTTTTGTAAGACAACATAGACAATAGGGCAGAGGAAGCAATCAGATATGCATTTATCTCAGGTGAGTGGAGGAATGACTTTGAGTTCTATCTTTTGTCCTGCACCTGTGAAGATAAGCTATCAATTTACATTGCCAAGGTGAAATTCAGCAGAACTGTTTGAGGGTAGAGATCTTGGAGCCCACAAGGAATTTTCTTGTGGGCAAATTGTAAGGGAAGTATGTAGCTTTTTATTTTTGTAGCCATCTTATTTAGGAACAAAATGGGAGACAGGTTTGTGTGATCCAGTTCCCAGCTCGAATTTTCCCTTTGGTTTAAGTGAGTTTGGGGTCCCAAGATTTATTTTCCTTTCACAACTTATTTACTGTTTTTTTTTTCTCTGCATTTTCTCATTTTCTTTTAAATGTTATGTTTTCTTTATGTTAACTGAATTTATTGAGTCTTATTGTGTTTTTTAAAATCTAAGTATAAAGCTCATTTAAAAACAACTTTTCCACAGATAAATAATACGTTAAACAAATAAGAACACAGATATTTTGATTGAAGAGATGGAATTTGTAAACTTTTCTATTCTGTTATTTCCCCATTTTTTGCAGTGTCTTTATAAACACTCCTTCAGAACCTTCTTTGAAAACCACTGCCACTGGCAAATCCATCAATCCTTTTCTTTGTGATTTTGTCCCATGTTTTAATGTTTAGGAAATTTTACTTAACAGTGAACTAATTGGTACTACTGGTAAGCTTTTCCTTATACCTCTGAATGTTTGATACTTTGAATCTCTGAAATAGACTGAGAATGGACAGATTACCAGTAGAAAAGGCACACAAATTTATTATGTGCATACACATGGAGTCTCACAAACTATAAGGCTCAATATTATAATATTACCTATTACAATATGTATTTTTGAGTTATTGTCTAATACAAATTAATAATGTGGGATACAGTCATCTAAATTTTTTTCTCCTATTCAACTAAGGACTAGTGTTATATATACACACACACACACACACACACACACACACATATAGTGTGTGTGTGCATGTGTATAAATCCTAAAATCAATATCACTAGTACTTTAAACAATCATTTTTAACTAGATTTACTCCTATTTTTAAACTTGCATTTCTTTTCATTTTTTTCTGCCTGAAATATATTAATATTTTCATTATTGTGGTCTGCTGATGGCAAATTCTTTCAGATTTTATTTGTTCAGAAAATGCCTTTATTTTCTTTTCATTCTTGAAGAATGTTTTTGCTGAATATAAAATTCTAGTTTGGCAGTCATTTTTATTTACAACTATATGGCTTTGTTTCAACTACAAACTCAGTTATCAGTCTTTCTGTTATTCCATTGAAAATAATAAGACTCTTTAACCTAGCTCATTTTTAACCCAGTTGTTTTGAAAAATTCTTAACCATTTACTTACTAAATATCCCTCTAATAAGCTATCTTTCCCTCCTCCTTCTGGAATTTCACTTAGTAATATGTTAGCACTTCTAATTATGTCCTGTGTGTCTTATTTTTTTCTGTTCTTATGATTTTGTCTCATCATGCTTCAGTTTATGTTTTCTTTTGCTCTGATTTCTTGTTCACCAATTCCCCTTTTAGCTAGGACTTATCTGGTGTGTTAATCTCATTCACGGAGTTCTTTTTTTCAATTTTTATTTTAGATTTAGGGGTAAATATGCAGGTTTGTTACATGGGTATATTGTATAGTGCTGAAGTTTGAGGTATGAATGATCTGTCACCCAGTTTTACTAAGCATAGTAATCAATAGGTTTTCAACCCTTCCCCTCTTCTCTCCCTCCCACCTGTAGTAGTCCACAGTGTCCATTGTTGCCATCTTTAAGTTCCTACGTATGCAGTGTTTAGCTTCCTCTTATAATTGAGAACATGCAGCATTTCATTTTCTATTCCTGCCTTAATTCACTTAGAATTTATGACCTCCAGCTGCATCCATGTTGTTGCAAAGGACATGGTGTCATTCTTTTTTATGGCTGTGTGGCATTTCATTGTTTACACATACCACCTTTTCTTTATCCAATCCACCACTGAAGGGCACCTAGGTTGATTCCATGTCTTGGCTATTGTTGTTCACAGAATTATTAATTTCAGTTATACGTTTATCATTTCTCAAGGCTTTCAATGGATTCTTTTTTACAGATTACAGTTATTTGCCAAAAATCTTCGTTATCTTTAATGTCCTTGGACATTTCAATTATAATTATTAATTTGTGATGCAATTTTATCACATTTTAAATATATACTTTATTCTGTGTATTAGTTTGTTTTCATACTGCTATAAAGAACTATCTGAGACTGGGCAATTTATAAAGAAAATAGGTTTAATTGTCTCATACTTCCACATGGCTGGGGAGGCCTCAGGAAACTTATACTCATGGCAGAAGGCAAAGGGGAAGGAAGGCACATATTACATGGCGGTGGGTAAGGGGCCAGGGAGTGGACTGCCAAACATTTTTATACCATCAGATCTTGTGAGAACTCACTCACTATTATGAGAAGAGCATGGGGAAACCATGCTCATAATTCAATTGCCTCCCACCAGGTACCTCAACACATGGGGATTGCAATTTGAGATGAGATTTGGGTGGAGATGCAAAGCCAAATCATATCATTCCGTTTCACTGAAATTTGTTTAGTCTTATGCTGATTTCATATTGATTTAAAAATAGCTTTAGTTTTATGGTATCTTTGGATAACTGATGAGACAATTTATTACTATTCTGAAAATTTATTATATATTTAAAATAGAAACTTCCTCACTCAAGAACGTGGTGTATATTTTGCATTTATTTTAGTCTTTTTTACTCAATACAGTTCCATAGAGTTTCTGTACTTTTTTTGAGGTAATTCCTAGTTTTTATATCGTTTTGTGAATATTTTCTGAATAGGATTATTTTCTTATTATATTTTCTAACTAAGCATTGTTAGGATATGTAAAAGCTATTTCACTAGCTCTCTCTATATTTGTAACCAACTGCCTCAATGAACACATATTAATTCTAAACATTTCAATTGTTTTTCTTTTATTTATTTTTAAGTAAACATAATGCAATCTGGGAATAATTATCATTTTATCTCTCACATAGATATATTTTATTTTCATTTATTATCTTAATGCATTAAATAGAACTTTTTTTTTTTTTTTTTTTTGAGACAGGATCTCATTCTGTTGCCCAGGCTGGAGTGCAGTGGCATGATCTCGGCTCACTGCAACCTCTGCCTCCCGGGTTCAAGCAGTTCTCTGCCTCAGCCTCCCAAGTAGCTGGGATTACAGGTGCCTGCCACCATGCCTGGCTAATTTTTGAATTTTTAGTAGAGACGGGGTTTCACCATCTTGGCCAGGCTGATCTTGAACTCCTGACCTCGTGATCCACCCACCTCGGCCTCCCAAAGTGCTGGGATTACAGGCTTGAGCCGCCGTGCCTGGCCTAAATAGAACATTTTTAAACATAGTATTAAATAATTATGACAATAGTGAGCAGTTTTTTAATGTATTTTGTTTTAATAGTATGCTTCTAGTGATTTACCATATTGTGTGATGTAGGCTCTTGGTTTAAGGGAAGAAAAATGTAAGAGTAGAAGCATACTTGTCAAAAAGTCTTGAGTTGAAAATCTAAAATCTAACTTGCAACTTTGTAGATATAACATCATGAATAATTTATCTAACCTGAGTCTCTTCATTTTTAAGAAGGTGAAGCATTTAGCTAGTTCTTAGGATGCTTATGAAATTTAAGGAGATAGTGCATATGAAGTACTTAAATGTACAAATTATGCACATAATAGGTAAGATACACAGACACACACACACATATCTTCACCATTTTTCACTCTGCTTTATGCCTCAACCATGTGACTTTTACAAACTGCATCAGCTGTACTTTCTGACCATCTAGTTTCTGGTTGGATTTAATACAATGGAAGACACCAGAACATATTACGGGTGAAAAGAGGGTGAGGTCTGAGTTATTATTCCCTGGTTCCTTTCTTGCCTGTTAGACAAGGTTGGCTGTTATCCTATTGCCAAATGCCATAGTAGTCCCTTTTCTACAACTGTAGCCCTCTCAGGACATCAAGGACCCATCTTTTCCCTTGTACTTTCAGGCTTACAGACAACTTCTTGCTGTCCCCTCATCCCCTCGTTGACTTCCCTCACCACTTCCTATTTACTTTTGTAAATAATTTCTTCATTAAAAATCCACTTAAGTGTCCCTTCTGAGGGTGTAATCATCTTGTTTGATGAATCTATGTAAGCATATATAACATTTCCAAACAACCCTAGAGTGCTAAACCAGATCCATACTGTTTGGCTCCTACCTACTCTAGCATTGTATTCTGACCACTGGCCTTGACAAGTCATCTGTAGTTTTCTGATTGGGCTGCTGTTTCATGTGCCTGTGCTAATGCTCTTTCCTCTGCTTTGAATGTCTCTTCTATCCACTTTTCAATTTCTTCTCTGAAGTCTTTTCTGATACACCAGGTAAAAATTTACAGTTATCTTTTAAACATCTATCTATACATGGAATTTTATATAGAATTTTCTCATAGTAATGCAGTAATTATTTTATTTGCATGATCAAAAGTTGTACTTTTGTTATTAAACTGGAATCTCTGTAAAGGATGTGGCCTTGTCTTTTCATCATTGTTTTTGCCATGGCTTACATATAATTCATGGCACAGTAGATACTGAAGAAATGTTTACATAATAAATGACTCTAGCTATTATTATTAGGAGTTAGCTCATACAATTTATGTTAGAATTGAAATATTGTGAGAAAGGTTGTAAGCTTCATCATGCAGAAGTTGAGTTTAGTGTGAAAGTAGGGCTTATGTATTTTCAATGCCCTGACATGTTTTTGTAGCAAGTTGACGCATTGCTTTTGTACTACCAGGTGGAATTCCACAGAGCTTAAACCAGACAGGGATTAACAACAGTTTGAGCTGTCTGAGAGCACTATTGACTCTTTTTCCAGTAGCATTGAAACAGGAAAAGGAGGGGATAAAAGAAAATTTAATTACTGCACTATTTTAAAAGCAGTAATCTGCTGATTTCTGAGAGTGACTTGATACTATGGAATTTTGATTTTCTCCAGTGCTCACATAGAAAAGAGTAAGGCATTAATAAATATTTATTGACTATTGTACAAATAAAAATTTAATCTCCTAATAAAAATTTAATCTTCTAGGAGGATTTTTTTTACAATGGAAAATATACCCCAAACGGTTACTAAAATGATGGGGAATGTTTTATCCTGTAATTATAATGATAAATGTTCAAAAATATAATTACAGTTTTATTTTATAATTATGACAAATGTACATATGAAGAAATATTCAGCTTCATAAGTAGTCAAGGAAATACAAATTAAAACTATCAGGAAATATGATTATATGCCCAACAAGTTGAAAAAAAATTCAGAAGTGGGAAAATAAAAATTTTTGTTAAGGATATGATGCTATAGGTGTTACATGCTAATTTTGGGAGTATAAATCCATACAATTACTTTGAGAAACAACATTACCTAATGTAGATAAACATTCCCGTAGTTATAATTCACCCTTATGCATGTAGTACTACAGAGCAACTATGTATGTAGTCGCATATGTGTGCTATACAATACTTGTGCATATATGTACCAAGAGACACAAGATTATTCACAGTAGCATTGTTTATGATAAATTGCTATTCACAATAGAATGGTTGTAAATTGTAGCCTATCCACACAATAGAATGCTATATTATGGTGAATGGACTAAGACAATAATACATGCCTATCATCATATTTGAACCTCAGAATGTTACATGTTAAATTTAAAGGTGAGAAGCAAATTATGGTTAATAATGTGCAACATGATTCCATTTGTATCAAATTTGAAAGTAAGTAATACCAAATATAATATTATTTAGGAATATAAATACACATGATGAATTATAAAGAAAATCAAATTTCTTAGAAATGTTCTATTCTTAAGCTGGATAATGTATGTTTATGTTCAGTTTCTTTTTAGTTTATTATTTAAAATTTACATGTGCATTATGTTTCATCCGTATCTTTTACATATCATATAGGATTTTTAAAAATTATGTAAATAACCTTAAAATAAGTCTATTCCCATTTGCAAATGCAGACACTAAAAATCCAATAAAGGCAGGGCTAATGTGTTTGGAAAAAATCTATTGGGAAACTCCTTTAGGCACAGATAAAATGAAAATATTCTCTGTGTTCAACAAAATTACTTTAGTGTATACAGCAGATTTTCTTGTTTACATTTTAAAAAATATTTTATTTTTAATTGACAAATAATAGTTGTATTTTGTATGGCTTACAGTGTGATGTTTTGAAGCATGTATACATTGTGGAATGATTGAATTAGGTAAATTAATATATCTGTCATCTCACATAGTTATCATTTCTTTGTGGTAGAACATTTAAAACCACTCCTTTTAGCAATTTAAAATGTACAATACATTATTATTAACTGTGCAATAGACAACCAGAACCTTCCTGTCTAATGAAATTTTGTACCCTTTGATCAACATCTCTTCCTGTCTACCACTGTCCGCACCCCCACCTTCAGCTTCCAGTGACCACCATTCTACTGTCTACTTATATGTTTGACTTTTTTAGATTTTGCATATAGGTGAGATCATTGGGTATTTAACTTTTTGTGCCTGGTTTATTTCACTTAGCACAATGCACTCTACATTCACCTATGTTGTTATAAATGACAGAATTTTCTTCTTTTTTTAAGGCATAATAGTGTTCCATTTCGTGTATATTCCACTTAAAAAATTCATTTATCCATTGATGAGCACTTCAGTTGTTTCTATATCTTGACTATTGTGAATAATGCTGCAATGAACGTGGGAGTGCGGTTATCTCTTTGACGTGCTGACTTCCATTCCTTTGGAGATATACTCAAAAGTGGGATTGCTGGGTCAAATAATAATTCTATTTTTAGTTTTTTGGAGAACCCTCATCTGTTTTCCAAAATGTCTGTCATAATTTATATTACCACCAGCATCGTACAAGGAGTTCTCTTTTCTCCCCATTCTTACCAACACTTGGTTATCTTTTTTCTTTTTGATAATAACCATTTTAACAGGTGTGAGGTGATATTTCATTTTGGTTTTAATTTATATTTTTCTGATGGTTAGTAATGCTGAATATTTTTTCATACCTGTTGACCACGCATATTTTTTTTGAAAAATGTCTATCCCAGTCCTTTGTCTATGTTTTTTAAATAGGGATACTTGTTTTCTCATTGTGAGTAGTTTGAGTTTCTTATATATTTGAATATTAGCTCCTTATCTGATTTATGATTTGCAAATATTTTCTCTCAGTCTGTGGGTTGTGCATTGACCTTTTTTTTTTTTTTTTTTTTTTTTTTTTTTTTGCTGTGGAGAAGCTTTTTAGTTTGATGCAAGCTCATTTGTCTATTTTTGCTTTTGTCGTCTAGACTTTTTGGGTAACATTAAGGAAATCACTATCCAGACCAATGTCACGGAGCTTTCCCCTGTATTTTCTTCTTGTGGTTTTACAGTCTTAGTTCTTACGTTTAAGTCTTTAATCTATTTTGAGTTGATTTTCGTATAAGGGATGAGATAAGGGTTCAACTTTATTATTCTGCATGTGGATATCCAGTTTTCTAAACACCATTTATTAAAGAGACCTTCCTTTCTCCAAGATTGCTTTGGCTGTTGGAGATCTTTTGTAATTCCACATAAATGTTAGAATAGTTTTTTTCTATTTCTGTGAAGAATGGCTTTGTAATTTTGATAGGGATTGAATTTAATCCCTAGATTGTTTTGGGTAGTATGGATACTCTCACAATATTAATTCTTCCCATTCATGAACATAGAATATCTTTCCATTTATTTGTGTTTTCTTCATTTTCTTTCACCAGTGTCCTGTAGTTTTCAGTATATAGATCTTTCATGTCCTTAGTTAAATTTACTTCTATATATTTCATTTTATTTTCTGATGCTTTTATAAATGCTATTGCTTTCTTAAGTTCTTTTATAAATAGTTTTTAGAAAATAGAAATGATACTGATTGCTTTATGTTGGTTTTGTGACCTACTAATTTACTAAGTTTGCTTATGAGTTTTAACAACTTTTTTTTGGAATGCTTAGGATTATCGATAAGATCATTCTATCGGCAAACAGAAACAATTTTACTTTTTCCTTTCCTATTTCAATGTCTTTTATTTCTTTCTCTTGCAAAATTGCTCTGGCTAGAATTTCCATTACTATGCTGAACAGAAGTGGTGAGAGTGGATATTCTTGTTTTATTCCTGATCTTAGGGGAAAAGTCTTCAATTTTTCACCCTTGAGAATAATATTAGCTGTTGCCTTGTCACCTATGGCCTTTATAGTGTTGGGGAACATTTCTTTAAAAATTCCAACAAATTCTTTGGGTTTCCTGGATCTGGATTTCTATTTCCTTTCTCAGGCTAGTGAAGTTTTCTGCCATTATTTCTTTCAATATAATTTTTGTGTCATCCAATCTTTCTTCTCATTCTGATACACTAATTATGCATATGTCATCCACTTGATGGTGTCCCATAAGTCTCTTTCCTGTTTTCACTCTTCTTTTTATTCTTTTTCTCTTCTTTGCTCCTCAGATTGGAAGATTTCCAGTGATCTATCTTTGAGTTGACTGATTATTTCTTCTGCAACTGACAAACATTTAACTAGGTTAGCTAAGAAGCAATGAGAGAAGACTCAAATAAGTAAAATCAGAAATCAAAGAGGAGACATTACAACTGATAACACAGAAGTAAAGAGAATTAATTTAATTATGAGACTAGTATAAAAATTATACAACAAAAAATTGGATAACCTAGAACAAAATTCATAAGATAAATTCCTGGAAAAATAAAACCTTTAAAGACTGAATCATGAATAAATCAGAAAACTGAACAGACCAATAATGAGTAAGTAGATTGAAACAGGAATAAAAGGTCTGCTATCAAAGAAAAACTTAGGACCAGGTGGCTTCATGGCTGAATTTTACCAAACATTTGAAGAACTAATACCAATCATTCTCACACTCTTTCAAAAACTAAAGAGAAGTGAATACTTCCAAACCATTTTGAGAGATGAGTATTATCATGATACCAAATCCAGACAAAAACACAACAATAAAAGGAAGCTACAGGCAAATATCCCTGATGAACATAGATGCAAAAATACTCAACAATATACTAGTAAACTAAACTCAACAGTACATTAAAGAGATAATTTACTATGTCCTCTTTATATTAAAGTAATCTGTACGGCTTATGAATTACATTTTAATGTCTACTTTCAAAAGATTGGAATGTACTGTATCACTCTCCTTATTTTCTTGCCATTTGACCTATGCTTATCACTTAAGTGCTTTTTCTTATATTTTAGTAAATAATTTATAGGAAAAAAATCCACTTTTTACTAAAAATCAACTTCAAACCATTAATCTCGTTTACAGAAAGCCAATTTCTATGTTGACTTTTAGGTGTCAGTGTGGGTGAGCTTTCCATTGAGAAAACAACAACAATATTATTCAGAATAAGGAACACTCTTTAATCTTACCCTCTAAAAACAAAGATAAATGAGATAGCAGATAATTTAGACAGTCTGAAAAAATTTTTGTCTCTAATTTAAAGTTAAGATTGACCACAGCTTTTATGTGAAATTTGATTTATAAAAAATTGTGGATTTGATACTCCTAATAATGTTTTTTTACATTTGTAAAGGACATGCTTTTATCTTTTTTTTTTTTTTTTTTTGAGGCGAAGCTTCGCTCTTGTTGCCCAGGCTGGAGTGCAGTGGCGCGATCTTGGCTCACTGCAACCTCCGCATCCCGGGTTCAAGCAATTCTCCTGCCTCAGCCTTCAGAGTAGCTGGGATAACAGGCATGCTCCAACACGCCTGGCTAATTTTTGTATTTTTAGTAGAGATGGGGTTTCTCCATGTTGGTCTCGAACTCCCGACCTCGGCGATCCACCTGCCTCAGCCTCCCAAAGTGCTGGGATTATGGGCGTGACCCACCATCTCCAGCTGGACATGCTTTATATTTTAATAACTGATTATAACACTCAATGTAGAAAATTAATGATTTTTTTCTGGAAAAAAGTATAATCTATGCCACAGTCTAGGCATATTTTAAAGTTGACTGTATATAGCTGAACATTCCAAGTAATGAGTTATACAATGTAACTTTTCATTGTAGTAATGTTAAGATTATGTCGTAATGTTAAGATTATGACTTGTAATGTTAAGACTAGTAATGTTAAGATTATGACTTAAAAAATTTACATTTTGAGTCAATCAGGGAGTTATTCACAAAATCAAAATTTTCAAAAAGTTTATATTTTCCCTTGTAGTCTCCATTTTTCTTATTAGTCACTGAAGAACAAGGGTATTTGTCTTCTTGTGTAGTTTTATTATGGGCAATATATTTTCCTTTTTTAAAATTAAAAGAGTAAAGACTATAATAAATAACAATGAGGGCTGGATGTGGTGGCTCATGCTTGTAATCCTGGCTCTTTGGGAGGCCAAAATTGGCAGATCACTTGAGCCCAAGAGTTTGAGACCAGTCTGGGCAACATGGAGAAAAATCATCTCTACAAAAAAAAAAAAAAAAAAAAAAAGCAAAAACAATTTAGCCTGCCATGGTGGCACTCACCAGTAATACCAGCTACTTCACAGGCTGAGGTGGGACTTTGCTTAGCCTAGCAAAGTCGAGACTGTAGTGAGCCGTGATCTACTTCAGCCTGGGTGGCAGAATAAGACCCCATTTCCAAAAAATAAAAAAAATTAAAATTCACACTGAGTATGTAATTCCAAATGATTACTGTCAAAGAAATATTTCTGGATAAATAAATATTACAGACAAATTAGCTGTTCAGTATAAAAAACAGATTTTTATTTAGAAATAATATGTCCCCATATAAGAAGTCCCATAAGGTATGTTCTTCTGCAAACATTATGTCAAAGGCTACCTGTGATCTCAAAGCATCAGCTTGACCACCTGTCATTTGTTTCTCAGGTTAAATGCTGTTTTATGAAGAAATGATGATATAAGAGCAATATGATAACATCGTAGATCCTTTCAATGTTGTTGAAAAATGTGACAGAAAAAATATTTTAGATTGAATTACTTTACTTATTATAAAGAATTGAGCTTCTACAAATGCATATTAATCAGTTTTTGCTAATTTAAGTGATTTTGTTACTTTTAAGTTTTAAAAGGCAGATTTATCAACAGCTCTCAAATACTTGCTTTTTTCTGTTATGACTACTTTCTTTTGGTCATCTTCATGCATACTTGAAGTTTTAGGATTCATAACATTTGGAAATGTATCACTTTAAAGAATGAGGGACGTCACACAGTGTACCATAATTCTTTTTGGTGCTTCAGTGACTAATATGGTGAGTGTTTCCCAGACCTCCAAGGTGCTTATTCCCTTGACTGAGAGAAGTATTGCTTGCTGCTGGCTTTCAGCCACCAGCTCTGAGCAAGAGTACTATCCAGCCAAGCTTATGCCCTCTCTGACATCTAATGACTGGGTCACAGGGTGAGTGGTATTTTATGCCATATTTACTGTACACATTTATCCACTTCCTTAGTGCATATCTGGCTCACTGCTCTGTATTTACACCTCAATGTGGCTTTATTTCCAGATTTAAAACATATTTCGAGAAAGCATACAAAATTCACCAACTCAGGTGAATACACAGTTTAATAGAGTTTATTTTAGAGATAAAATTTATTCTAATAGCTTTGAAAATGACTTCACTCATGTATTGTAGAATCATTAAGAGTCAAAGGGATTGCTTACTTTTTTTGGTTACACTTTGCCGTGTTTTAGGAAGCAAATTATTTGCTGTACTGGTATTAAGGGATTTGCAAAAATCTCAGGATGTAGACTAATAATAAAAGCTGACATTTATTGAGCTTTACATTTATTGCATTTAATATTCATAATCATGTAATTAGGTAGACATTATTATTTTTACCATTTTAACAGATGAGTAAACCCGAGTTTGCTAATATTTACTTGGGACTTAGATCTGGAGCACAAACTTAGGATATCCTGGTAGCAAATACTCTTCTCTCAACCACTGCTTCTTAAATAATAGTGATCTGCAGAACTTAATACACATATGCCCATAACCTCCCACATACCCACACATGGATACAGACTTTCAGAGTGTGTGTACAAGAGGGGTGTGGTTATAGCAATTTGGTTGGAAAATTGGGCAAGCTTTGGAAGCTTTTTACAGAAAGTTAAGAAATATCAACATTCTATTTAAAAGTAGAGAATATAATTTGGATATGACACAGACTATGGAAAGACTCTGGCATTATTCTGTGTGTGTGTGTGTGTGTGTGTGCGCGCGCGCATTGTGTACTCACACACATTCAAGAATGCCCAAGTATTATGGCAGAGATTCCAAGTTACATGGGTTTTAGATACCACTGAACTGTAACATCACTATATTTTTCTTATGAAGTCCTCTATGGCCTTCATTTGCTATATTTTCCCCAAATTTCTGGTTTTTCCCTCTCTCTAATTTCTAGAGTTTTTAGTTTCCTTTTTACCATGTTCTCTTGGTAACATCACAATTCTCTTATTACCTAGATTCTGGTCTTTAACCTAAGAATTACTGAGCTATAATTTATATAAAGTGAAATCCCCCTTTAAAGTGTCCAGTTTGATGGATTTTGGCAATGTATACAATTATATAACCATCACCGCAATCAAGAGACAGAGTTTTATGCCCCTTTGCAGTACATCTTCCTGAAACCTTGGCCCTTTTTGTCATCAGAGTTTGACCTTCACTAGAATTTCATTTAAACAGAATCATATAGTGTGAAGTTGTATGTGCTAGACTTCATTTTAATCATAATATTTAAATTTATTCCTGTTGTTACATGCCTCAATATTTCATTCCTTTTTATTGCTTAGTAGCATTCCATAGTATGGATATACTGTAATTTCTTCATCCATTAGACAAGTTATGGTCATTTGAACTGTTTCTAGTATCTGACTATTGTGAATAATGATTTTATGAACATTCTTGGACAATTTTATGTGGACATCTGTTGTCTGTTCACAGTTGTACTCTGGGTTAACACACAGAAGTGGGATTCCTGGGTCATACTATGTTATGTTTTACTTAATAAAAAACTGACTTACCATTTTCTAATGGAGGTGTACCAAGTTTCACTACTGTTGGCAGTGTGTGAGAATTCCAGTTGCTCCACATCCTCACCAAAACAGAATTGCCAGTCCATTAAATTTTACCCATTCCTGTGAATGGATATGTTATTTTACTATGGATTTAATTTTCATTTCTTTAATAATTAATGATGTTGAACGTGTTTTATGGGCTTATTTGCCACTTATATGTCTTTTGTGCCCATTAAAACTTCTTTGTATATCTTCTTCTTATTGACTTTTATGAATTTTTTTATGTACTCTGGAAACAAGCAATTAGTCATGCATTTTCTGCAAATATTTTCTATCAGTTTGTGGCTTGTCTTTTTCTTGTGTCTTTCAAAGAGCAAAAGGTTTTAATATGTCACAAAATTTTCTCTTATATTTTATTCTAGAGATTTTAGGGTTTTAACTCTTCATGTAAGCCTGTGATCCATTTTAATTGGCTATTTAACTTTTGTGTATGGTGTGGATAAGTGTTGAGGTTCCTTTATTTCCATGTAAATAGGCAGTACGATTTGTTGCAGTCTATTTTTCCCCATTGAATTATCTTTGTAACTTTGTCAAAAATCGATTCATAAAAGAACTATGAGTCTATTTCTGAATTATATTTTATGTTATGTAAATCCAAATGTTGATTCCTATGCCAGCATAACATTTTGTCATGATTACAATGGCTTTTATTAAGCTTTAAAATCAGGGAGTGTGAGTTATCCCATCTTACCTCCTTTTCAAAATTGTTTTGCCTTTTCTAAGTCCCCTCTGTCTATGTAAGTATTAGAATCCTCTTGATGATTAGTACACAACAAGCCTGCTGAGGTTTTGATTGGGATTATGTAAAATTGGGATTAATTTTTGGAGAATTGACATTCTAACAAAGCTAATCCATTAGCATATTATCTTTCTCCACTTATTTAGATATTATTTAATTTTGTGTTTTATAACTTTAAAAGTATTTCTTAAAAAATAATTTTGACATTTATTTTAGATTCAGGGAGCACATGTTCAGGTTTGTTACATGGGCATATTGTATGATGCTGAGTGATATGGTTTGGGTTTGTCCTCACCCAAATCTCATCTTGAATTCTCACATGTTATGAGAGGGACCCCATGGGGAGGTAATTGTATCATGGGGGCAGGCTTTTCCTGTGCTGTTCTCATGATAGTGAATAAGTCTCACAAGATCTGATGGTTTTAAAAAGGGGAGTTTCCCTGCACAATCTCTCTTCTCTTGTCTGCTGCCATGTCAGACGTGCCTTTCACCTTCTGCCATGATTGAGGCCATGTGGAACTTTAAGTCCATTAAACCTCTTTCTTTTGTAAATTGCCCAGTCTCAGATATGTCTTTATCAGCAGCATGATGTAGTAAATTGGTACCAGTAGAGTGGGGCACTGCTGAAAATATACCCAAAAAAGTGAAAGCAACTTTGGAACTGGGTAACAGGCAGAGGTTGAAACAGTTTGGAGGGCTCAGAAGAAGACAGAAAAATGTGAGAAAGTTTGGAACTTCCTAAAGACCTGTAGAATGGCTTTTCCCAAAATGCTGATAGTGATATGGACAATAAAGTCCAGACTAAGGTGGTCTTAGACAGAAAGGAGGAACTTTTTGGGAACTAGAGCAAAGACAACTCTTGTTATGTTTTAGCAAAGAGACTGGTGACATTTTGTACCTGCTCTAGAGATCTGTGGAACTTTGAACTCAAGAGAGATGATTTTGGGTATCTGGCAGAAGAAATTTCTAAGCAGCAAAGCATTCAAGAGGTGAATTGGGTGCTGTTAAAAGCATTCAGTTTTATAAGGGCAGAAGAGTATAAAAGTTTGAAAAATTTGCAGCCTGACAATTTGATAGAAAAGAAAATCCCATTTTCTGAGGAGAAATTCAAGCCAATTGCAGAAATGTGCCTAGTAATGAGAGGTTTAACATTTGTTTATCACCAAAACAATGGAGAGAATGTCTCCAGGGCATGTCAGAGACTTTTGTGTCAGCCCCTCCCATCACAGGCTCAGAGGACTAGGAGAAAAAAACGGTTTCATGGGCTGGGCCCTGGGTCCCTCTGCTGTGTTCAGTTTAGGGACTTGGCACCCTGCATCCCAGCCTCTCCAGCCATGACTAAAAGTGGCAAACATAGAGCTTGGGCTGTGGCTTCAGAGGGTAAAAGCCCCAAGCCTTGGCAGCTTCCACATGATGTTGAGCCTGTGAGTGCACAGAAGTCAAGTCCCAAGGTTTGGAAACCTCCAACTATTTTTTACAGGATGTGTAGAAACACCTAGATACCCAGGCAGAAGTTTGCCACAGGGGTGGGGCCCTTATGGAGAATCTCTCTTAGGGCAGTGGAAGGGAAATTTGGGGTTGGAGCCCCAACACAGAGTCCCTACTGGGGCACAATCTAGTGGAGCTGTGAGAAGAGGGCCACCATCCTGCAGACCCCAGAAAGGTAGATCCACCAACATCTTGCACTGTGTGTCTGGAAAAGCTGCAGACACTCAATGCCAGCCTGTGAAAGCAGCCAGGAGGGGGCTTATACCCTGCAAAGCCACAGGGACAGAGCTGCTCAAGGCTGTGGGAGCCCACCTCTTGCATCAGTGTGACCTGTATGTGAGACACGGAGTCAAAGGAGATCATTTTAA